>NC_054478.1:90414266-90580324 GCF_017639515.1 Carcharodon carcharias | reverse complement strand
TAAGATCATGTGATCTTACATGATAACACTTGTCTTAAAGGTATATTACATGTTAGATTACTAAGTTCATCTGCACTGGTATGAGCACAGTTTCTGAGGTGCTACTGGTCAGTGTCATAGCCTGAGAGATTGCTGTTTGGAGCATTTGGAAATCAGCTCCTCTAAGGTCATGAGAGACTTCCTGCAATATATTAAAGATAAATGTAGTGAACTTGTCAGTGTTAGGGTATAACAGGAAGTCAATGGGAAGGAAAATTGGGCATGTGTAAAAGGGACTATGATTCAATATTGTCCATCTCTGCTGCTGCTGAACACAAATTTCCCACCAGAGGCTGAATTTTATGGAGGGGTGCATTGCTCACCCACTGCCCTCCACCGCACCCCACCCCCCTCCAGAATTGGTGATAAAGTAGCTAGCCCAAAATCTCACTGCTTTCTACCATCCACTGTATTAGGGTGGGGCAAACGGAAATTAGGCCTTAATTGCTCCTTAACTGGCCATTTAAGGGCCTCAATAGACCTAAGGGCAGGCTGGCTGGCAGATGCCTTACCCACCCACCATATTATGGGACACATCCCGGGGTGGGTGGGAAGGCAATAGGCTAGACCACCCATCCTAATTATCTGCAACCCCTCCTTGGACACACCGGCAGGGTCCATAAAATTAAGCATCAGGTTTTGCAGTAATGCTCATCTTGCTGCTGTCAGCCTGTGGTGCTTGTTGTCTTGAATTTTCTTCTTTGGAGGGGAGGTAAGTCACTGTTACAGGCCTGTCATGTTGTGCTCTCGATTTTGACAACAGCACCTCCATGGATATTTTAGAAGATCAGCGGGACGGTCCAGCTGCTGACTTGCCCCCCTCCACCCCCCTCCCCTCCCTGCCAAGTCCGCTGCTCCTTCTGCCACGTTGCTAAAAAGTGTGAGTCTCTCTTTAACTGGCTTACCTATTGAGTCTTGCACCTGAACTGTATTTCTCTCCTGCGCTGGAGGTTAGCCTGTGAAGGGTAGTTCTCTGGTTTCCAAATCATGCAACATTGTAATTAGTGTACTGGAAGAAAATTGTGTGGATGGGGGTTTGGATGGGTGAATTGAGATTTTACATTGGTAAACAGCAGGACCATACCACTACAAACCCACTAACAGGAAGCGGATCCAAGCCATATGAAGAGGAGCGGGCCATTCAATCCTCGAGCTTGGCTTGCCATTCATTGAGATCATGAGTAATTTGTACTTCAATTCTATTTACCTGGCTTTGCTCCACATTGCTTGATATCCTTGCTTAACAAAAACTAGTGATCTCATTCTTAAAAATTTCAGTTGACTGCAAGCATTTGGGAGGAACGTATATGGATATCTGATAGATTTTGTGTAAAAGATGTTTGCTGATTTCACCCCTAACTAGGCTAATTTTAAGATTATACCCCCATGTTATGGATTCACCAGAGGAAATAGGGTCAGTGCAGAGAAACTATTGAATCTCTTATCATTTTAACTAGCCTGATGCCTAATTCAATCGCTGACCACCCCTCCACCACCCCGATTCCCCCCACCCCCCCACCCCACCACCAAACCCCAGTATTCCTTAAGGAATCTGCACTGCACCCTGTCCAACACCATTATATCCTTCCAGATGTGTGTTGCTCAAAGCTGAACACAGTGCCCCACATAGAGTCTGACCATAGGGCTCTGTATGACTGAAGTATCACTTAATCTCCACTTTTGTCCTCACTGCCTTGAAGTAAAGGCCGACATTCCATCAGCCTTTTTGATTGTTTTCTGTAACTCGCCTGGATGTCTAAATCCCTTTGCTTCCCCACAGACCCCAATTTCTCAGCATTAAAGAAGTATTACAGTTTGACTCTCCTGAATCCAAAGTGGGTAACCTCACACTTCCCCACATTAAACTCAATCTGTCATAGCTTTGACCACAGGCACAGCCTGCCTCTGACCCTTTGAAACTCGCTGCTCCCATCTTAGTGTCACCTGCAAACTTGAATACACACTTCTTTCTTTTTTTCATCCAAGTCATTGACATATATGATGAAATGTTAAGGCTTGGATACAATTATATAGAAGATAATACATTGTACATTAAATGGCATAATGCTGCAGTCGTTAGAACACAGCACATCCTCAAAATCACCATGAACATTGCCATGTGAAATCTGCTAGTATTATGTTACATTTGCTACAAACACAGGTAGTTTATTTGCTTAAAAGTATCCACAGATCTGCAAAAAATTATAAAATTACACAAACTGATACCAATAGGTGAATAGCATAATACTACATATACCTTAATAGGACAAATATAAATGCCTTAGTCAAATTTGCAGATACCCCAGGAAATTAAAAGCTTCAAAGAAGATGCATAATAACAAAGTCACAAGATAATGAACAGCTGCAAAGATAACCCTAACTGATGGAGTTTTCTGCAGTATCATAACGGTTAAGGGACAATAGCAGGCCATGGTGGTGGTAGCAGAATAAACTAACTTGAATGGTTAACCAGAGGGGACATATAATCAGAATTTCTGTTATATGACTGATAAAAGAGGATTTTTATAAAACTGGGGTGATGTTGGCATTTAAGGGATAATACCAAAGCGATTGATTTATGGTGGCGAAATAAGTCAAATTCAATTATTATTCAATTCTATTGTTGGATTTATTTTGTTCATTGAATTCCATGAATGCTCATTATTATGTGAAAATTGAAAATGATTTCTTCTTATTTTTCATACGTACTAACAGATTGCTCATGGTGAGTCAAAGGTTTTGTAAACATAAGGGTCTTATGCCAAGTAGCATTATTGGGGATACTGAATTACCAGTCCTGGGACAGCCCTGAGATTTGGGAGCGGTGAAAATCTCAGCTAGGATCTGGCAGGAAGGGGTTTCAGAATCTAGCAGAACTTCTCAAGTGAGTACTGTGAATATTGGAGAGTGAGGTTTTTCAAATAGTAGGGCGGGCCTTGAAATCTAAGGTCACTGGACAAGAGGTGTGGGGAAATGGACATTGAGGTCTCAAGGCCTGGGAGCATTGAGGGTTGATCTACGATCATAAACATTAGGAATGCCATCAAAGAATTTATTAGCACTGAACAAGGATACTAAGTTCTGGGAGGAAGGAGTCTGAGCAATGGGGCCCTTTTAGCCAATAGACCTTCTAATAGTCTGATTCAATAGCATCAGTTTTCGATTTCTATTGAAGTTGAAATTTACCCCTACCATCTGTCTTTCTATCTCTGACTATCTATCTCAGTCAGCTTAATACACCTTCTTAATTTTATTGAGAATTTATCATTCAGAAGCAATGAAAGCTGCAATCAGTGTGTAATCAGAAAGGTCTCTCTTCTTTTTTGCTCTGTCACTCACATACATACCTGTATTCAAACAGCCTCTGTTTAAAGAAAAAACTATGTGAAATTTACCAGAAAACACATTTGAAATTTGTTTACTAGATTTTTTTCAAATACTTTTGATGAATTTTATTAACATTTGGATAACTAAATGCTGCTGATTGTGCACACTGCACATGCTCAAACCTTGACTTGACAAAGTCACTGCTCTAGGTAAAAATATTAATGGAGATTTTAAATCCTTGTGCACTGCAGAAACACAATAGCCCGCATATGACACACAATTCGCATTGACATGCATTACTTTCTGATACCTTTCATCTCTGTTTATGTTGGTAAATTTTATAGTAGCCATTAATAAAGGGAAGTCCGAGGTAAAAATAATATAAATATATATTGTAAACATTTTTTGTCACACTTTGTAATTAACCAAGCTAATTGCACATAAGTCTTTTGGAAAATGTCATCTGCTATCTTTTTCCTCTGAGTAAATAAAATGTATCAAAATAAAAAAAATACACATTTCACAAAAATAAGATTAAATGTGTCCACATGATTTGTCTTTTGTGTCTTTATTAAATGTTCAGTAAAGCTTTACTTGAAGACCACAGTCTCTCCTGAAAGCTGGATCTAGGACAGAGTAAGATGTGGGCCAAGTTGCCACCTGATCCCTCAGTCAAGACACCGAGTCTATCCCCGGCCAGGCCTTGTTAACAAAACTGAGGTCAGTTACTTACTGTCTTATTCCCGTGTCGCTTCCTTTTATACTGCGACCTTCCACTAAGCAGCCCAGACACACATTTAATCAAACAGGAGCTATGTTCATCAAAGCACAAGAGATTCTGTGAGGAAAATAGGACCACCTTGCAACTTTAACAGTCTGCTCTAGTCACTCGACTGACTATAATCTAGTGGTAAAGCGGATGAGAAAAGAGAGATTTAGAGTTAATTTTGTTGGGCCAGGATAAACTGCACTGCTCCTCCAGGATCCAACAGAATAATGTGGGCGACTGTAACACTGGCCTTGCAACACCAACCTGCCCTATCTACCTTACACCTCCACCCTGGCTTATCTTCTTGCCAGCAATATCGGCCTCCGCATTGCCTGGCATAGCATTGGTCCGGGGGTGGTGAGCCACAGCAGGTTACTTATGCAAGGCTTGCACCTCGCCAGTAGCATGTAAAAGAGGTCCGGCCCATAGCCTTGGGCGGGATATGATTTTGAAAAAATTATTGGGTGGTTTTTCACTCTGTTTATCAACTAGAAACTAAGGGCTGGATTTTACATCTGCAAATCAGCCAGGGCAGACCCCCTCCCCCACACGAACGTGGAAGAGGGTGTGATGATATTGTGTCAGCAATGTGATGTCATCATGCCAATCTCCCAAATTAGGAAAGGTGAGGGGTGTGGCAATCAGCAGCCTGCCACCATTTTGAATAACAAATTAACAATCTATTAAGCTCATTAACAACCCAATCACCTTCAATTTTTTTGTTGCCCACTGTCAGGACTCACTGGGGATAGTGCGCTGTAATATCAAGCCCCACTGTTCCCTGAGCCACAACAAATGTGAAAAGTTTGACCAAACCACCAGATTGCCCCAATTCTACCTAACTGTTTAATTTACGTTAACATAATACGAGCGCCAGGTTTGTAAATTTAATAAGTAAATAACTGTTTATTTAACAAATTGTCATTAACCAGTGGCAAAAAAATATGATGTACTAATTTCTAACTATAACCTAAACTCTACCCCCTTTTAAATTCCTATACACACATACACACAAGACACATAAGACATACAAATGCATGGATTATAAGGGTGGGATAAAACAGTTCAATAGCACCAATTCTAGAGTACAGGATTCGATGGGTTGATTTTGATCGATGTCTTCCAAATCCCTTTCAGTTCTTGTTAATCAAAAGTGGTGGTCTTCCAGCACTTTCAGTATTTAGTTCACTGGTTGAGCACTTGCCTTTCAATGTCTCTAACAGTGGTTTTTCCCTTTGCCTCTTGACAGGAGTAATCAGAGAGAGAGCAGGTTATTATTGTGGAATTACTGGAATCTTCCACACACAGGAGAAAGAGGTTTTAGGAGTTGTTCCTTTTGGGCTAGGAGCTATTCTACTGCACTAACTTCACATAAAATCTGGTCACCTGCTCAGGAGCCAATTAAAACATTGTTGCCGGCAGCTTCCATGGTCCAGGACTCCTTTCCAGCACTATCCTGTCTTTCATGGCACATTCTATTCCAGGGCTACAACATTTTATATATCTCTCATCCTGTTCCAGTGGACATGTCCTTTAAACTGCAGCCATTTTAATTCTAATTCACAGTCTAACAGAAAATAAAAAGATATGTTCTTTACAACAGTCCAACAGAAATAAAAATATATGTTCCTCACACCACTGCATTTTTTGAGCGTCAGACATGAAAAAGATTGCTAGTGTTTTATGACAGCTATGACGAGGCGACACAAGGGAAGGTCTGCCACCGGGACCATGGTTGAATGTACCAGCAGAATCCACTGGGGAAGGCGACACTGTCTGTATGCTTTCTTAACTCATTTAAAAAAAAATTTAGGCCTTCAATGAAAAATAAAGACTGTGAAAGCATGAGCTCTTTACAGTTCCAACTGTGTCCAAATTCCTGTTCACGGTGTTACCCTCCTGCTGCATGGCGTCCCAGCCTACAGTGCTGATTGGACACAGAGCCCTTCTTTGCTCCTCTAGTTGGCCTCCTACCTGCCATACGGACACTAATTGGTTATCCAATGCTTGATTGGACATGCTAAGACAGCAGAGCCAGTAACGACCATAGCACTCAGTTTCCATTCTGCTTCCTCACTCCGCCGACAAATATAAAATCCAGTCTTAGGTGGGAAGGCAGTTAAAATCTGTCAGATGATTTACTTGCCAATATCCCATTCTGATCTGTGTTCTATTTTAACCTGCTCTCCGAAAGCCATCTGGAATTGGCAGAGTTTTTAAATATGCATATTGTGTTGTAACAATGTAATTGGGCTCTGACTGCAGTTTGAACTGGGGGCTTGAGCGAGGAAGCTGTTGTGGCTTGCCCACCAGATGCAGCTAGAGGGCAGAAGAGCTAGGGCCAGAAAAGACCCAAACAGGCAAGTTTTGTCATGAAGCTAACACTTTTTTCATAACATTTTTCTGGTTTATTGTGAAATAGGTTTATGGGTATAAGTATAGTTGGGTCTCTGTGTGATTTAATTACATTTTGTAGTCAAGCAGACTACCAGTTTTGCAGCATCAAAATGAGCTGGGTGTTTGACATGCTAATGAGTAAACATGGATGCTGGCTTCACATGTAAGGTGTGAAGGGAATTTGTATTTTTAGAGAAATTAAGAGATATTTGGATTTCAAGAAGATCCTAGTCTGTTTACAACTAGCCAGATAAGCAAGGCTAAGGAATGCATTTATTTTTTCCCAAAGGTTACTGCAATATATAGTGGCAACATGCAAGTTTTTATACTATGAGGAACATACAGTTTCAAAGACATATGGAACAATAGAATTTACATATTAAAAAGAAAGAAACATATATAAAGGAGAATGAATGGTTATGTGGCAGGAGGACATGTAAGATCTAACAGGAGTGTGTGAAATAGCCTTAATGAAGCCTCCAGCATTTGCGTATAAGTCTGCTGTCTAACGAAGCTGAAGCTGGAGAAAAGCCATCTGGAAATACATTGTCCAGAGTACTGTGTTAATTTGCTGAGTTTGTTTTTAATCTAAAATCTATTGTGGACTTAAATGGAGTGTAATTGGGAATCAGGTTAATTTGGAATTTTAGGAATTATTATAATAGTAATTGTAGTCCTATGTATGTGCTTGACATCTTTTATTTTGTTAATAAACATTTTAATTTAATTTTTAAAAATCTCTTAATGCCTTGGTGGATGTATTACTTCTGAATTCAGTACACACATCTCGTAATAAATGCAAATTGCAAAACCATTGTGATAGTGAAACCAAGTTTCCCTCGTGGATTTGGTCCACCTGGCACACATCATCTGCTGTGTCATGACAGTTTTTTTTTCAACCTTCATTGTGTCAGGAAGAATATGAATGGTCCTCTGGGCCCTATAAGGAAGGTTTTGGGCTCTTTTTATCCAGGCTCTTCCCCCTTTCTGATTGTGAGACTCTTCCGAAATCTGCTCCTTGTAACTTCCTCTGAGTGCTGGGGACCGTTTTTCTCTGCCACCTGACATTCCATTCCAATCCGCAGGCCACTTGCTGCTGCTTCCGGCTGGTTTCCAGCAACTGACTGCGGGGCAGCAGCATAGGCCCAAGTGTTGATCACCTCAATTCCCTATCTGCCTGATAACCACCCTGAGCTAAGTTGGGCTGTGTCTTGAGATTTGAACTCTTCCTCTGAGCTTCATGTTTTGTAATTAACTTAAGTCAACAAACACTTCAATTGCATTCCAAATTGGTAATGTATGTCTAATGGAATTCATACTTTTGATAAATTGAATGTGCTTCTCAGTAAACCTTTCTCCTCTCTGGGAAGCTGTCCAGCCATTTCTTATTTTCCATGTAACACACTCTAGCCAGCCACAGTATTTACTTTACTGTTTTCGGTTATCTACGTGGTTGAATTCTCAGCCTTCTGACTTACAGTTGAAAATGCCACCAATGAGGCATCCTCGGTTATTAATTTAGATTAGGAAGAGTGGGTGCTCCAGTGTTCTAAATTCAGTCAGGTTTTATCTTGTTTACCCATGACTTTAGGGTTCAACAGCTGGCTTACATGAGGCGCTGTGTTGCAAGGTTTTTTTTTAAATCTAAGTACACAGTATCATACGTAGACAAATTTAGAGAGGTTGTGCTCCAGAGCAGAGCCAGGTTTGCATTCCTGTTCAGCTCTGTTCTGCTCTCTTCAAGAAGCACAGTCTTGCTGGATTAGCACTGTGGTGTTTCACTGTCCACTTGTGTAGTAATTGAAGTTATAGTCCTTCCTACTACCTATCAGGGGTCACATGTTTGTTCTTGGAGACTCTGACCAATGAGCCCTAAGCAAGAGTAATCCGTGGAGGGTGTGGCTTTCTGGTCGAGGACCTGGTTCAAGCATGTAGCTTCTGAAAAGCTTTCTGTAATAAAGTTATCTGTTCCATGTGGAAATGTGTCCAGTCTGTCAAGTCATTACATTTGGTGACAAGGGTAAAATAGCTCCAATGCTGGACTTCACCTTGTGAATGTGAGTTCACCAGATCTTAAGAAAAAAAGAAAAGTATACTCACCAGTCAGGCCACTATTTGGCAGAATCGACCCTTTTGATGTAACTATGGAAGAGTGGAGCCAGTATGCAGAGCGCCTTGGTTTTTATTTCATGGTGAATGAAATTACCGCTGAGGAGAAGCAGAAAGCAATCCTTCTGAGTGTATGCTGTAGGAAGACATACAATTTTATCCACAGCCTGATGGCCCTGAACACACCCAATTCTAAGTCCTTTAACAAATTAGTAGACCTTATGAAGATGCATTTTCAGCCAAAACCATCCATAATAATGCAGAGGTTTAAGTTTAACTCCAGAGTAAGGGCCCTGGCAGAGTCTACCGCAGCATGTATAGCGAAGTTGAAGCAGTTGACTGAGACACGCTCAATGATATGTTGCAGGACCGATTTGTTTGTGGAGTTCACAATGACACCATTCAGCACCGTTTACTCGCAGCCTCGATTTGAAGTGTGCTACGGAAATAGCACTCGCCATGGAACGTGCTGTGAGAGACTCGCAGGCTTTACAGAACATACAACATGGCGCTGTTCTTCATATGAGGCAGGAACCTACCGCTGGGTGTGGCGCCAAAACTAGAGACATAGCTGCGAAGCGAGAGGCAACCTCTGCTGCTAGAAAAACAAAAAGGCCCAGTGGAAGCATTTCAGCAGTGGCTCCGAGGTTAACCTGTTATAGATGTGGGGGTAACCACGTACCAGACACCTACAGCTTCAAGGAGGTAGAAAGCCATTACTGCTATTAGAAAGCAATGAACGGTAAAATTGAAACAGCCCATAAGGCAGAAAACCGAACTGTTTGAAGTAACAGAACCTGAAGCTGCTGATACCGACATCTATTCCTTGTACAATGTCACAGCTTTAAAAGTGAACCTATTACCTTCACAATCCAAGTAAATGGGAAGCCACTAATAATGGAGGTAGATACGGGAGCCTCAACCACAGTGGTGGGAGAGCACACATTTAAATACCCTAATGAAGGTACCCAGCTGTTGAATCTGGAGCAAACAACAGCTCAACTGAAGACATACACTGGAGAATTCATACAGGTAAAGGGCATTGCCACAGCACCTGTGTCCTATAGGCAACAGACCACCCAGCTTCCAGTGATCATGGTGACAGGCAAAGGACCTAGTCTTCTGGGCCAAGACTGGTTACAAAAAATTAAGCTCAACTGATCTGAAATATTTCAGTTGAGAACGGAAGGAGTTCCTGAACTGCTAAGGAAATATGATAGTGTATTTCGGGATGAGTTAGGAGAATTGAAGGACCTTCATATTATGCAAGGATCCCTCAGGTCAGAGTTGGTTCCTCTGGAAAATCATCAAGAAAAACAAAATGAATTTAGTGCCACTCTGAATAAACCGAAGAACCAGTTGGCAGAGAAGACTCAATAATGTTCAATATTCCAGGAGAAAGCCTAGAAAGAGACTTAAGAGCTGGAGAATCAGCTGAATGAAGCAAAAAAGGCCTTGGTACTTTCCAAGATGCGAGTGGATAATGAGGCCATGGGTAGCTCAACTACAGAACTGAACCAAGTTAAGATTTCACCAGAGAGAAATTTGGTGACTGTGAAATCAAAATGAAGGATGAGACAAAACTCTGTGGCAAACAGAAAAAGAAAAGACAGAAATCAGATCAGAGATGCCAATAGACTATGTCTCCAGAATCCGCTCTGTAGCCAAGAATTTGAAAAGGAAGGTTTATCAGTGATATTTGGAGTGAAGAAATTCCACCAGTATTTGCATGGCCGACATTTCATCATAGTGCCAGACCATACACCATTAATGGGTTTATTCAGTGAGGATAATGCCATTCCGTCAATAGCCTCAGCAAAAATTCAACATTGGGTTTGATATTATCTATGTATGAGTATACCTTTATGCACCACCCTGGCTTGCATATTGGAAATGCGGACACACTCAGTCATCTCCTGTTACTAGTTAGCATTATACATGCTCCAGTGCCATGAGAAATTGTGCTTGTACTGAATTTCTTGGATTCTTCACCTGTGTGTGCGAAGCAAATTAAGAATTGGACAGACATCCACTTTTGTTGAAAGTCAAAAGTTGTGTATTGCAAGGGTGGTCGAATTCACCAGTGTCTGAAGAGATGAGACCATTCCATGCCCGAAAAACAGAGCTAAGTTGTCAAGACAGAATTTTGATGTGGGGATCAAGAGTGGTCCCTTTGCAAGGAAGAGAACCACTCTTGACAGAGCTTCTCAGTGCGCATCCAGGTATATCAAAGATGTAAATGCTGTGCGAAGCTATGTCTGATGGCCAGGCATTGACAATGATATAGAAAGCATGGTCAAGCACTGTCTCCATTGTCAGCAAAACAGAAGTTGCCTGTTTCAGCTCCACTGCATCCTTGGGAGTGATCTGGTCGACCCTGGGTTAGACTACATATTGATTATGTAGGACCATTCTTAGGTACCATGTTTTTATTGATCATAAATGTGCATTCTAAATGGATGGATGTGTATGAAGTCAGATCACTGACATTGAGCGCAACTATTGTAAACCTGGGTCAATACTTTAGTACACATGGCCTACCGGAAGTCATCGTTTCCGATAATGGTACCGTCTTTACCAGTACAGAGTTTCAGAGATTCATGAGTTTAAATGGAATCAGACATATTAAATTGGCATCATCCACCATATCATCCCTCATCAAATGGCTTAGCTAAGAGAGCTGTGCAAACTTTCAAATTTGGAATGAAGAGGTTATCCAAAAGTACTCTAGAAACTTAACTTTCCTACTTCTCAATTTCGTACGATGACTCATTCAGCTACAGATCCAACACCATCTTAATTATTGATGAAACGCCGCCTACGTACAAGGTTAAGTCTGGTGTTTCCAATCTTAGACGGTAAGGTAGAGAAGATTCAGAGTAATCAAAAAATTGAATCACAATATTCATAGCAAACATCAAAGATTTACAGTAGGAGATATAGTTTTCGTGAGGAATTTTGGAAGTGGACCTTGCTGGGTTCCAGGTACAATTACTCAGAAACTGGTCCTTTGTCCTTCCAGCTGGAAGTGGAAGACCAAATTGTTCAAAAACATGTGGATCATTTTAGGAGTAGAGAGACATTCCAACAACAAGCTATTCTGCCTGTGATCAACATCAAACCATTAATCCCTGAGATGACAGATCAATTCAGAATAAACATGACAGATGTCTCTGTAGAGTTGCCTTACTCTGAACTGCCACTTTCTAATACAAAAACAGAAATAGAAATACCTGGAAAAACTCAGCAGGTCTGGCAGCATCGGCGGAGAAGAGTACAGTTGACGTTTCGAGTCCTCATGACCCTTCAACAGAACTAAGTAAAAAATAGGAGAGGGGTGAAATATAAGCTGGTTTAAGGGGGGTAGGTGTGGTTGTTGGGACAAGCAAGCAGTGATAGGAGGAGATAACCAAAAGATGTCACAGACAAAAGAACAAAGAGGTGTTGAAGGTGGTGATATTATCTAAAAGAATGTGCTAATTAAGAGTGGATAGCAGGACAAGCAAGGTACAGATAGCTCTAGTACTGGTGGGGTGAAATAAGACTAAAAGGGCATAAAAGGTATAGATAAATGATGGGTGGAATACATTTAAAAATAATGGATATAGATGGGAAAAGAAAAATCTATATAAATTATTGGAAAAAACAAAAAGGAGGGGGAAGAACCGGAAAGGGGGTGGGGATAGAGGAGGGAATTCAAGATCTAAATCAAGGACAGATATGTAGACAAGAGAGCAGGGTGGAGTGTTAAAATGCTTGCCATTTTAACGTTCCACCCTGCTCTCTTGCCCACATGTCTGTCTTTGGCTTGCTGCATTGTTCCAGTGAAGCTCAACACAAACTGGAGGAACAGCACCTCAACTTCCGACTAGGTACTTTACAGCCTTCTGAACTGAATATTGAATTCAACAACTTTAGGTGTTGAACTCCCTCCACCATCCCCACCCCCTTTCCGTTTCTTCCCCCTCCTTTTTGCTTTTTCCAATAATTTATAGATTTTTCTTTTCCCACCTATTTCCATTATTTTTAAATGTATTCCACCCATCATTTATCTTTACCTTTTATGCCCTTTTAGTCTTATTTCACCCCACCCCCACTAGAGCTTTCTGTACCTTGCTTGTCCTGCTCTCCACTCTTAATTAGTACATTCTTTTAGATAATATCACACCTTCAACACCTCTTTGTTCTTTAGTCTGTGACATCTTTTGGTTATCTCCTCCTATTTCTGCTTGCTTGTCCCAAAAACCACCCCCACTTCTGCCTCCACCCCCCCACCCCTTAAAGCAGCTTATATTTCACCCCTCTCCTATTTTTACTTAGTTCTGTTGAAGGGTCATGAGGACTCAAAACGTCAACTGTACTCTTTTCTGCCGATGCTGCCAGACCTACTGAGTTTTTCCAGGTATTTCTGTCTGTTTTTGTTTGGATTTCCAACATCCGCAGTTTTTTGTTTTTATTTTTGCCACTTTCTAATGATGTATCTTGTGCTGCAGTTCCTGATCATGTTGACCAGTGAAAGAAACTCAAGTGGTAGAGCTATGCCGCTCTAACTGAATAAGGAAACCATCTCAGAGGCTT
Source organism: Carcharodon carcharias (assembly GCF_017639515.1). Lineage (NCBI taxonomy): Eukaryota > Metazoa > Chordata > Chondrichthyes > Lamniformes > Lamnidae > Carcharodon > Carcharodon carcharias. The sequence goes on along the minus strand of NC_054478.1, from coordinate 90,567,105 downwards.
AATCTTTAATCACTTGACTTGAATATATGGGTAGAATTTTGCCCTTGATGGGCGGGAGGGCTCCACTGGCTCGGCGGTGGGCGTGCAGCCGATCGCCGCTGCCGAAATGGGCCCCGTCGCCATTTTAAGTGGGTGGCCCAATTAAGGCCCATCCAGTGGGCTGCCCAATGGGAAGCACTATGAGCTTCCTGTGCGGCATGGGGGGGAGGGATTCATGCATGCGCACGAAAGAGTGCACATCTCCCTGAGACTAAGTGCTGCCTCAGGGAGATCACTGACAGTGTTTTAAATATCAAAATAGAAAAATAAAAAAAATTATTAACATGACCCCCTCATGTGACAATGTCACACGAGATGGGACATGTTAATAAATATGACTAAAACTTTATTAAACTTTTTAAAAACAGACATGAAACCTCATCCCGCCAGTGGATGAGGTTTCATGTATTTTCAGAAGCCCGCTGGGGCTCCTGGCCTGCCCACCAGCCTTAAGGTTGGATGGGCAGGGCCTTTAATTGGTTTAATTACCCTGTCAATGGCCTCAATTGGCCATTGACAGGTCGGCGGGCAGACAGCTGATTTCTCTGTGCCTCCACCTTCCTGAATATTTAAATGGGGCGGGATGATGTCGGGGGTTCCTCCCAACGTCATCCCACGTCATTTTCCCATCGGTGAGCGGGCCCCGCCCCCAACTCACCGACGGAAAAATTCAGGCCTATGTGTATGTTGTGGGTTATTCAAATGTTCTCTGTAAATAGGAGGCGTAAAAAATGGGGAGAAAATGTAGTAATTGAAGGGATAACCTTTCCTACTGCCTATCGAGGTCACGTGATCATTCTTGGAGACTCTGACCAATGACCCCTAAGTGTGTGCAATCCGGGAGCGTGGCTTTCTAGTCAAGGACCTGGTTCTAGCATGTAGCTTCTGAAATGCTCTCTGTAATAAAGTTATCTGTTTTAAGTAGAAACCTGTCCAGTACGTAAAGTCATTAGGTAAGACCCTTTACTTTGACGTGAATGAATGCTAGAGACACCAAGTATTGGTGTCTGGAGAAATGCTTGGTGGGTAGCTTTTGTAGAAGGGGCAGTTTATTGGGAAAGGGCAGAGGTGCTGGCATCCACTGTCACACCCTTGGTTAGCTTGAGTCAATCCTTTTCATTGACATGAGCTGGGCTAAGACTGACTGCTTCCAGCTTCAGCACAGAGCCACAGTTAAGCCCGATGAGTTGAGTGTTTAAAAACATTAATTCATCTCTGAAACATCCATTTGTGCAAACAGCTGATCTGCTTGGGAGGTGGGGTGTGATTTTGAAATCTTGGATGTCTGAGAGATGTCTGAACAGCTGGATGATTCCTGTGCTGCTTGTGTTAGCCTGATTCATGCTTGTTGGCAATGTTGCCTCTGACTACTTTTCAAATTTCCCCAGCACTGTTGTCAGATCAATTGTCTATGCTAGGAGCAAGGTCTAACTAATAGGTGGAACGTCACAAAATAGATAGAGGTCAACCAGTGTCAGCCTGTAGAGCTTGGACAGCACCTTCCAAACTCAGGACCTCTACCATCGAGAAGGACAAGGGCAGCAAATGGATGGGAACACCACCAACTTCAAGTTCCCCTCCAAGCCACACACCATCCAGACCTGGAGCTATATTGCCGTTCCTTCACTGTCGCTGGGTCAAATCTTGGATCTCCCTTCCTAACAGCACTGTGGGTGTTCCTATAACACATGGACTGCAGCAGTTCAAGAAGGCTGCTCACCACCACCTTCTCAACGGAAATCAGGGATGGTCACTAAATGCTGTCTAGCCAGTGACACCGGCATCCCATGAATGAATAAATAATTTAAAAAGAGTTTGGCACCCCTACTCTAGGATCTAAATTGTGATGGCGAATTCCTGTACTCCAATCAAGATTTGAGCGCAAAATCCATCTTGAAACCAGTCTCCTTGCATTTTGTGTGAGTGGGAATCTAAAGTAAAACAAAAACCCAAAGTCACTTGGACATTTGTGCCTGTCCAAAAGCTTAGCTATTGAAAATCTGTTGGATTCTTTTTACTTTTGATGACCATTAATAGAATTTTGAGATAGCTTGTGTCACAGCATTAAGCCTTTTCATCAGAGATTATGTTAATCTTGATTTACAAATAAACCAGAGATTTACAAATTAATCTTATAGTGAAATTGTTCCAAAAATGGGGAGGACAGATGATTTTGCTTGACTGAATAGTGGGTATCTCTTTGATTTAATGGAAACAGATAAAATAATGCAATGAGATTGAGACTTTTTTAGATCAAATGCACAAATTGTTACAAAGAATGAATGACAATGATTAGGAATTGGTATCCTAGGTGGAATTTAGGGCCATACCCATTTTGGCCTTGTGTGTGGGCAGGGAATATGATCCTTGTGCCTGAATGGTGAGTCATGAGGCTCCCGTGATATTGGGCCTCATTTTCATCAAGCTGTCATGTTACCAGGAGCCAGCTGACCATGAGTTAATAAAAATATGGCACTTCAGTCACCCTCAGATAAGTGAAAGCAATGTTGGGAGAATCGGAAGTCAGTAGGGTGGGAAGCTCAGAAACCAATTTTGGAGAAATTGAGGCTGTTGTGAAGATTAGAAGCCAATGGGATTGGGGAGAAGTGGCAATCGTAGGTGGGAAAGTGATGGCAGCCCATGTTTTTTAAATATGGTGTCGGGAGGAGCATTCCTGCTCCTCCCAGCTCCACATTCAATCGTATATATTTCAAAAACTCAGCTTGTTGGTTGTGGCATAACAGAAGATGCCAAAGCATATTTTTGCTGAGTGCAGTTGGCACTGGCCCTAGCAGCCTCAGGAATGTCGTCCCTTCTAATTTTGTTTAGTTGTATGGAGCCAATTCATTTAAGAGCACAGGACCTTTAAATTCTTTTGCACAGCTGTGCGCACATGGTAACTTAAAGGGGCTGACTTGCACTCAGCTTGTGTGGGAGCTTCCAGGCTGCAGCCAATCAACATAGAGGGAACATTGCTTAGGACCCACAAATTTTTTAATGGGCATCTTAAACTGGTGTTTGGTGCTTTGCAAATGCAAATAAGGGTATTAATGCCTCTATGAGGTATGGAACATAAGAAATAGGAGCAGGTGCAGGCCATTTGGCCTCTCAAACCTACTTTGCCATGGCTGATCTAATTGTGGGCTTAACTCCACTTACTGCCGTTACCACCCCATAACCTTTGACTCCCTTGTAGATCAAAAATCTATTTAACTCAGCCTTGAATATATTCAATGACCCAATCTCCACTAATCTCTGGGGCAGTGAATTCCAAAGATTAACAGCCTCTGGGAGAAGAAATTCCTCCTCATCTCAATTTAAATGGGAGAACCCTTATTTTAAAATTGTGCCCCCTAGTTCTAGATTCCCCACAGGGGGAAATATCTCTCAACATCCAACCTGTCAAGCCCCCTCAAAATCGTATATGTTTGGATATGGAAACTAGCCAACAAATTTTTCCCTTCCCAATATGACTAAAAATATGCACATATATCCTGCCCATCATATTGAAGACTTAGGCCCAATAGTCCTCAGAAAATGGGAACTGAGCAACCTATATTATGAGCCTATATGTTTACACCATCTCAGTAGGGGCTGGGTGCTACTGCAATACTGGAGTTATGGTAAATTGTTGGACCAGGGTAGAGAGCAGTTCTATGTCTATCTGCCTGATATACTTCTGACCTAAGACTATTTGATGGAAATGTTGGGTGTTAAACTTTGAAAAGTGTTCTATCTTTGTAGCATTAACATATTAATATCTTGATGAATCTTAGCAAAATAGCATGGACAGAATCTTCTGTTCGACGCGTGGGAGCGGGGCCCGCTCACCGACAGGTAAAATGATGCGCAGTGACGTTGGACATGTGACCCAACATCACCACGCGTTATTCCGATCTTTCATTCAGCGGGCGCACACCGGAGTCAGCTGCGTGCCTGCCGAACTGCCAAAGGCCTATTAAGACCATTAATAAAACAATTAAGCAATTTGACGGGGCTGCCTATCCAACCTTAAGGTTGGCTGGCAAGCGAAGAGCCCAGGCGGCATTTGCATTTTCCATGATACCTCATACACGGGTAGGATGAGGGTTCATGAAGGGTTTATTGCATTAATAAATATTTTTTATAAATTTCATAAACATGTCCCAGCTCATGTGATGCTGTCACATGAGGGAGCATGCCTAAATCATTTTTGACATTTTTTAAAAATTCACACTCTGAAATTAATCTCCCTGAGGCAGCTCCATGCCTCAGGGAGATTTCTGGGCTCTTTTGTGTTGACGTGCAAAACAGTGCGAGCTCTGACTCTCCCTCCTACCCCTACCCACACAGGTAGTGCTGAGTGCTACCGGGCATGCATCACGCTGGGTGGGCCTTAATTGGCTGCCTGCATAAAATAGCGGTGCAGCCGACTGCGGGCAGTGATTGGCTCTGCGCCCGCCCATGCCTGCTCCCACCCAGCCCACCCAATGGGGAGAAAATTCTCCCCCATATATACTTGGACAAAAGTAGATCTCATGTAAATGTCTGCTCCATGCTTTTTGACCTAAAAAAAACCCCTAATTTTTCATGTACCTCATATAAAGGTTGACCCTAGTTTTTCAGGGATCAAAGCCCAAAAATTTCAGAACCAAAACTAGTGATGTTTATGATTTGATTTCATTGTAAATGTATAAATACTAATGAAAATGAGTACTGGTAAATTAATGTGTATGGCATTTATATGTTAGATTAATATGGGTGAAATGTATACAGTTTGTAATGTTATAAGATAAATGTTCGATAATTAATATTAATTCTTTAGTGTTGTTGGTTTTTACTTTATTCCATTCTGATGGTCTTTTTTGGATTTCACTCTGGCCAAATCAAGCACACATGTCGTGCCCTCGAAGATATTACCTGTATAAAAATCGACCCATGACTTTTGGCTTGAAAAGTTAGTCTCAAAAATCAACCATTACATGAGTATATATAGTAAATGTTTATATCTTGACCCCTGTTCAGAAAAGGTTCTGTTGTCTTTTTGGGAGGTGCATAGGTTTTTGAGATTAGTCATTTAAGATCACTTGATTTATCTTCATTGTGCCAAACGTCAGTCAGACTTGCAGATACACCTCTAGATTTACTGTTTTGCTTCTTTCCTGAACTGACAGTTCATTCCTTGAACTGCTGCAGGCTAAAGATAGTGGCACCATTGGCACAAGTGTCATACATTGACACTTGCAACCACACTAAAAATATGAATGGGTAACAGTGTAAGGACACCAATTCCATTCAATCATCATGGTTCTCAGTGAATGAAAAGCACACAGCTGAAAGAATGATTAATATGGAAAGTGTTGGGAGAGATTACGTTGATTTTCATAAATAAGCTGTGATGAAAAATATTTTGCTTATGATTAATGTCCATTAAACACAACCCACTTATCATGGTCAATTTAACTCTCTTCTAATACTTTGTGGTTGATATAGTTAATTTATTGTGTAGGCTTCATGTAACTGAATCATCTCAGTATATCTTTGGCTCCCCCCTTGAACTAACTAAATCTCTGGGGCAGGTGATGGATACTCTTGTGCTGGTCTTGCAACAGGTGGAATAAATGCTGCAAGGATACTGTGAGGTTCCAGCTCTTCCTTTTCAGTGGGTGCTCAGGCTGGTCATTGGTCACCATGGATAAGAATATTTTAGAATACTTCACACAGTGCTTAAATGGCAACCTGGATGAGGTTTTCTAATTGCATTATCAATGATGACACTTCATTTTGAAAATTTTTTTTAGGATTACTTTCAGAACCTAGACCATGCTTTGTATTATGTTGTGCCACAATAAATGCCCATTAAAAAATGTGTCAATGCATGGGGAAAGAATACAAGATCAAGGATACTACTAACTCTATGGGCAGAATTTTCTGCCTACTGGGCAGGTGGGCCCGACCCAATCTCTGGCGGGCGCGAAGCCGATCCCCGCCGGAGAAGCAGGCCCTGCTGCCATTTTAAGTGGGCGGGCTAATTAAGGCCCGTCCAGTGTGACGCCCAGTGGGAAGCGCTATGCGCACGAAAGAGCGCACATCTCCCTGAGGCTAAGTGCTGCCTCAGGGAGATCGCTGACAGCTGTATAAACAATAAAAATAGAAAAAAAATCCTTAACATGTCCTCCTCATGTGACATTTTCACATGAGATGGGATATGTTAATAAATTTCAGACCAATGGATGAGGTTTCATGTTTTTTCAGAAGCCCGCCGGGTCTTAAGGTTGAATGGGCAGATCCTTTAATTGTTTTAATGATCCTGTCAATGGCCTCGGTTGGCCATTGACAGGTCAGCGGGCGCACAGCTGATTTCGCTTTGCCCCTGCCTTCCTGAAGATTTAAATGGGGCGGGATGACATTCCACCCGACATTATCCCATGTCATTTTACGCGTCGGCGAGCGGGCCCCGCCCCCTGCTCACCGACAACAAAATTCAGCGCTATGTTTGGGGAAAGGTTTGAACTTCACTTTCCCTCACTCCCTTTACACTCTCCATGCCTTTGACTTTCAGCTCTTTGAAGACCTTGAATTGACAAGACCCTCCTCTCAATGGGTTTGTCCTCCCCTATTATGTGCCTCTTCCTCCTTTAAGAAAACAGTAAGTGTTAAGAGGTTGGAAGCTTGACGAGCACATGCAGTAAGACTTGAGTATCCATCATGCATCCCAGTATGTGCAGGAGAACTAATGTGCCACATTCACCTGGGTATATTTGGAAGATCACTTTATGAATGTATCTCTACTGATGTAAATATTGACGCTACAGTTTGTGCAGGAATGTTAAAGCTATGAAAGAACTGCAAAGTTGTCTAACTGCTTTGCATGTATCCCCAGTCTAACAGGATTAGACAAACTGCTTAATACAAGTTTAACAAACAGCTTTCTCAACATTAAATACTGGATGGGTAACAATTTACTACAACTAAAAATTGGGGAGACCCAAGTCTTCAGTCGCCAGCAAAAAATCCATTCCTTGGATACTGACTCCATCTCTCTCCCTGTCAACTGTCCGAGGCAGAACCAGACTGTTCACAACCTTGGTGACCTATTTGACCCTGAGATGAGCTTCTGACTCCATGGGTAGAATGTTCCCCCCGTTTGGGGGGTTGTGTGGGGGCAGGTCCTTGCTGCTATTTTATGTGGGTGGGCTAATTAAGGCCCGCCCAGCATGATGTGCACCCAGAAGCGCTGTGCGCTCCCTGTGCAGTCGGGGGAGGGTTCCCTGAGTCGGGAGTGTGCTCCTTCACGCGTGTGAAAGAGTGCAGAAATCTCCCTGAGGCACCGAGGTGCCTCAGGGAGATTAGTTTTAAGTTCTAAAAGGTTAATAAAATAGTTAAATAATCCTCTCATGTGAAACTGCCACATGAGCTGGGACATGTACATTAATTTTAATAAAAATTTGTGTGAAAATTTAAAATCATTCATGAAATCTCATTCCGCCTGTAGATGAGGTTCCATGAAAAAAGCAAAGATCGCCTGGGCTCTTCGTCTGCCTGCCAACCTGAAGGCTGGACAGGCAGCTCAGGTGATCGCTTAATTGCCTTTTTAAGTGGCCTTAATAGGTCTTTGACAGTTCGGTGGGTGCGCAGCCGCCGAACTGTAAATCTAAATGACGCGCAGTGACGTCGGGACACACACCCATTGTCACCCCGCGTCATTTTATGCCTCGGCAAGAAGGCCCCGCCCCCACTCACCAAGCTGAAGATTCAGGCCTATATCCATCACCAAGAATGCTTATTTCCACCTCCAGAATATCACTCATTTCCACCCTGCCCCGACGTATCTGTTGCTGAAACCATCATTCATGCCTTGTAACCCTCAGACTTCACTATTTCAGTGCATCCCTGGCTTGTCTCCCATCTTCTAGCCTCCATTAACCTAATCTTATTCAAATTCTTGCAACCCATATCCTAATGCGCACCAATCCTATTCATCCATCATGCATTGGCTCCCCGTCCAGCAACACCACAAACTTGACATTCTCAGCTTTGTTTTCAAATCCCTCCATGGCCTCACCTCTCCCTAGCTCTGTAATCTTTTATAAACTTACAGCCCTCCGAGATCACTGCGTTCCTCTAATTGTGGCCTCTTGTATATCCTCAATTTTACTCTAGAATTCCCTCCCTAAATCTCTCTCCATCTCTGCTCTCGTTCTTTAAGATGCTTCTTAAAACCTACGTTTTTGATCACCTGTCCTAATAGCTTCTCATGTGGCTCGTTTGATAACACTCCTGCGAAACATCTTAGGGCATTTAACTACATTTAAGATGTTATATGAATTCAAATTCTTGGCCTTTATGGAAAGCAAACTTTCCCCATCTCCTTGCTATTGGGAAACAGTGGGGAAGTTATTTTCTTGTCTAGAACCAGGTCTTCTCATGTCTGGCTAAGCATTTACAATTTCTGTCATATCCTCCTACACAATCTACTCTGCTCTCCTATGGGCATTATGCCCTAGATGCAGAAAAGAGCAATTCTATTTTCACTCACTTGAAAAGAGTCTTCACAGCCGCTTCCACAATTTGTTCACCATAATTCACCATAATTTCACAATATTGTCAGGGCTCCATTCAATTGTCAAAAACAAATTTTCCATTTAAATAGCTACAGCTCCTTTAAGAGCTACAGTCTCCCATTGAGTAAGTTTCCAGTGTGGGCCCAATCCAGGCTAGTCACCATGAATATTAAGTTGAGCAAACTTAACAAGATCTGGCAGGATCAGCTCTGTCTAGTATGTGTGGGGAAAATGTTGCTTTGCAGCGTTACAGCCTCAAAGAAATCTGCCTTATAATCTTGTCTTCTTCAAAGAATTAGGAGCAACTGAGTGCATATACATTTTGCCACAAAAGCTTTGAATTGTGCGATAGCAAAGTAAGATCTTTGGTTTAGCTGGGACACAAATGATTTGCCTCATTTTAACTATAATCAAATAATTTCTTTGGGACTTCTGCATGGTAAAAATCCCACTCATGCAGAGGATGTGCTCACAATTCGCTTCTAGTTTTCTGAAGTGCACTAGCATGCAATCAAAAATATATTGACCTAGAAATTGTGGGAATGATGCATCTCATGGCAAACAACAAGAATTGGATATTTTTTCTTACTCTGCAGAGTGCACTATCTTTGCACCGCAAATGTGAATTAACAATGGTGCTGCGGTGTCAATGTTGCACTTGTGACCTCATGAACGTCTAGTCCAATTGTCTAACTCCAATTAAAAAAAAGGATAGTGAAAGAAACACAGCGAATGACAGTGAAGGAAAAGGGCAAATGAGCGGCAAATTAGAGTCAGAAAGTGAAACAAAGGCCAGAATTTTTCCCTTGGCAGGAGAGGGCAAACACGGTTGGAAGCCATCCGCTGCCTGCAATCAGCTCCACACCACGGTTTCACATGGGCAGGCCAGTTAAGGGCCCACCCTGAGTGGATTGCAAGTGGCAACACTGAGCGCTATCTGTGAGGGCGGGGAAAGGAGGGAGAGCTGGGCCTCGTGCACAGTTCACTCATGCGTACAAAAGAGCGCTTCAATCTCCCTGAAGTACAGAGCTGCCTCAGGGAGACTGGAGCGCTTTTTAAAAAAATTAATAAATGCAATAAAAATTTAATAAAACATGTCCCCTCATGTGACTGTGTCACATGAGATGGGATGTGTTTTTAATTTCAAAATAAACATTTTATTTAATTTGTATTAGCTTTAGGAAACCCCATTCCGCTTGTGGATGAGGTTTCCTAAAAAATGTAAAAGCCGCTTGGCTTTTTTGCCTGCCCACCAACCATTAGGTTGGACAGACAGTGTAAATTTCAGGCTAATTAGCTTGTTAATGGCCTTAGTAGGCCTTTGAAATATAGGCGGGTGCACAGCTGACTCCGGCATGTGCCCGTTGAACGAATTATCGCATGAATGTACGATGACGTTGGGATGCACGCCCAACATCATTGTGCATCTTATTATGCTCGTGCGTGTCCGGTACATATGCCTGCATGCCAAATGTAAAACAAAAACAGAATTACCTGGAAAAACTCAGCAGGTCTGGCAGCACCGGCGCAGAAGAAAAGAGTTGATGTTTTGAGTCCTCATGACCCTTCAACAGAACTAGGTGAATCCAAGGAGAGGGGTGAAATATAAGCTGGTTTAAAGTTTGAGGTGGGGGGGGGGAGGGGGGCAGCGTTGGGTGGGGGGAGAGAAGTGGAGGGGGGGTGGTGTGGTTGTAGGGACAAGCAAGCAGTGATAGGAGCAGATCCTCAAAAGATGTCACAGACAAAAGAACAAAGGAACACAGAGGTGTTGAAATTGGTGATATTATCTAAACGAATGTGCTAATTAAGAATGGATGGTAGGGCACTCAAGGTACAGCTCTAGTGGGGATGGGGGGAGCATAAAAGATTTAAAAATCATGAAATAGGTGGGAAAATAAAAATCTATATAAATTATTGGAAAAAACAAAAGGAAGGGGGAAGAAACAGAAAGGGGGTGGGGATGGAGGAGGGAGTTCAACACCCAAAGTTGTTGAATTCAATATTCAGTCCGGAAGGCTGTAAAGTTCCTAGTCGGAAGATGAGGTGCTGTTCCTCCAGTTTGCGTTGGGCTTCACTGGAACAATGCAGCAAGCCAAGGACAGACATGTGGGCAAGAGAGCAGGGTGGAGTGTTAAAATGGCAAGCGACTGGGAGGTTTGGGTCATTCTTGCGGACAGACCGCAGGTGTTCTGCAAAGCGGTCGCCCAGTTTATGTTTGGTCTCTCCAATGTAGAGGAGACCGCATTGCGAGCAACGAATACAGTAGACTAAGTTGGGGGAAATGCAAATGAAATGCTGCTTTGCTTGAAAGGAGTGTTTGGGCCCTTGGACGGTGAGGAGAGAGGAAGTGAAGGGGCAGGTGTTACATCTTTTGCGTGGGCATGGAGAGGTGCCATAGGTGGGGGTTGAGGAGTAGGGGGTGATGGAGGAGTGGACCATGGTGTCCCGGAGGGAACGATCCCTATGGAATGCCGACAGTGGGGGTGAAGAGAAGATATGTTTGGTGGTGGCATCATGCTGGAGTTAGTGGAAATGACGGAGGATGATCCTTTGAATGCAGAGGCTGGTGGGGTGATAAGTGAGGACAAGGGGGACCCTATCATGTTTCTGGGAGGGAGGAGAAGGTGTGAGGGCGGATGCGCGGGAGATGGGCCTTACACGGTTGAGGGCCCTGTCAACGGCCGTGGGTGGAAAACCTCGGTTAAGGAAGAAGGAGAACATGTCAGAGGAATTGTTTTTTGAAGGTAGCATCATCGGAACAGATGCGACGGAGGCAAAGGAACTGAGAGAATGGGATGGAGTCCTTACAGGAAGCGGGGTGTGAGGAGCTGTAGTCGAGGTAGCTGTGGGACCTCATCTTCCGACTAGGAACTTTACAGCCTTCCGGACTGAATATTGAGTTCAACAACTTTGGGTGTTGAACTCCCTCCTCCATCCCCACCCCCTTTCTGTTTCTTCCCTCGTCCTTTTGTTTTTTCCAATAATTTATAAGGATTTTTCTTTTCCCACCTATTTCCATTATTTTTAAATCTTTTATGCTCTCCCCACCCCCACTAAAGCTATACCTTGAGTGCCCTACCATCCATTCTTAATTAGCACATTCGTTTAGATAAAATCACCAACTTCAACACCTCTGTGTTCCTTTGTTCTTTTGTCTGTGACATCTTTTGATGATCTGTTCCTATCACTGCTTGCTTGTCCCTACAACCACACCACCCCCGTCCACTTCTCTCCCCCCACCCAATTCCCCCCCTCCACCTTAAGCCAGCTTATATTTCACCCCTCTCCTTGGATTCACCTAGTTCTGTTGAAGGGTCATGAGGACTCAAAACGTCAACCCTTTTCTTCTCCGCCGATGCTGCCAGACCTGCTGAGTTTTTCCAGGTAATTGTGTTTTTGTTTTGGATTTCCAGCATCCGCAGTTTTTTGTTTTTATGCCAAATGTAAAATTCTGGCCAAAAAGAAGGAAAGGAGAGTGAATTAAGAGAAAGAACAAAGAGACAGAAAGGAAAAAGGAAGAAAAAGATGAAAAAGAAGTATAAGAAGAGGACATTGTAACCCAATTGCGTTTGAGAATTATAAACAGAAAGTGCTGGAAATACTCAGCAGGTCTGGCAGCATCTGTGGAGAGAAGGAGAGTTAACATTTTGAGTTGAATAGGGCTCTTCTTCAAAACTGTAAATGGTAGAATGTGATGGGTTTTATGCCATCAAAAGAGGGGGAGGGAAAGACCAAAAAGGAGGGTCTGTCATGGGGTAGAGGATGGAATAGGTTAAATGACAAAGATGCTATGGAACAAAAGGCAAATGGAGAGGTAATGGCTGTAGTAAAGAGACAAAGCATTTGTCCAGAGTAAATGTAAATGCCAGGATAATGAACCGCTCTGTCCAAAAGCAAAAATATTGAAAAACAAGATTCAAACTGGCACATGGCAAAACAAAATCAAGATGGGGAACAGAAATTATGGTCTGAAATTATTGAACTCAGTGGCCCAGGTTTTCGCTCCTAGGTTGGGTGTGTGGAGATCGGAGAATTCCCAGCTCCGTGAACCTGACCTTTAAAAATGGGTGCCCGGAAGTTGGACTTTTGACCCGGGAGGTGAGCTGAAATACAAGTCGGGACGGGTGAACGCAGGATGCTGCCAGCGGGGGAGGCAGGCTGGGCAGAAGGCCTACCTGGGAGCTCTGGCACTGTGTCCAAAGTTTAAAAATAAAGATTAAACCTTGAAACACCCCTCCAGCTCTCAACCCACACCCCCTCACTCTCCACACACTCACCATGCCCCATCCATGCCAGCCTATGCCTCACTCTCACTTCCCATGGCCCCCATACCCTGCATGCCAACCAATGCCCCTTTACCCACCTCCATGATCCCTCATACCATCCATGCCAAACTGTGCCCCTCTAACCACCCCGATGGCCCCTCTTTCTATCTATGCAAACTTATCCTCCTGTACCCACCCCCATGGTCCTTTATAGCCCTTATACCCCTCCGCTCACCCCCAATGTCTCTTTATAGCCCATATGCCAACTTAATGTCAACTCACGCCAACCAATTCCCCCTAACCACCACCCTTTGTTCTTATACCTACCATGTCAACTCAGCTAGTATCCACCATGGGTAGACTTCAAGAATCATGCAGAGATGAGATAACATAAAGTTCTATAAAATAGAGTTCAAAGTGTCTATTGCAGACTTCACTATATTGAAAAAAACACTCATTCGTAAAATCCATTTAGTACATTTACATTTCTTAACTGAATAAATCCTTATAACAACAAACAATTTATTCAAGTGCACAATCCCTTATAACAGCAAGTATTGGATGCCATTGCTCCAATCAAGAGTTTATAACCAGTTGCAGCAATCAATCAAACTGTGAATTGGCAGGCACCCTGCTGAGATAATGGATGACTATGAAATCAGTCATGCAGCACTAATCCAGTAATGGAAGCCCAGAGGCTTATCTCAACAGCATAATGAAATAGCAAGCAAACATTTTTTTTTAACACACCAGATTTTTTTTTTCAAAGATTTAAAGGGCAGGACTTTTAAATGTCTTGACAGCTTGACAGCAAAAAAATGGGAGCAAATGTTATGATCTAAAATTATTGAATGCAATATTGAGTCTGGGTGGTTGTAAAAGTACATAATTGAAAGATGAGGTGCTGCTCCTTGACCTTACGTTCAACTTCAATGGAGCTGTCATGAAGCTATTAATGTATATATTATTGAAAAATATTTTACTTTTAAAATAAAGGTTTAGTCTGTGAGTGTGTCTTAATTGTATTAAAGACAGCTAGCCTGAGTGCTTTAATGTGTACTAGTTTGGAGATGTAAGGGTGCATTTGCATTTTTTTGAATAGCGCATTCAAGGAGTGGGGTGAAATCTGGCACCTAGCCAGCAGAGACCAAGCAATATGTTTATAGTACTAATAAAGTTGCTACTATGAAAGGGGTTTTATTGTTAGAAGAGGTGGAGTTCAAAGAGGTTAGTGATACAATGAGAATTTACATTCAATGAGATATACTGGATATAACCGATTACGGTTTTGTGTGTGCAGAGTGGAAGAAATGTAAGATCAAAATAGCTATGAGCCTACAATTGTCTCCACAGGAACCAAAATGAGAGGCACCTCATTTTGAATTCATAAGGTGAAAATTCTTTGCCTGGTGTCTGATTAAGTCTATGTGTGCTGTTGCCTTAATGGAGATTAGTTTGGGAATTTGTTATAAATTTATGATAGTAGTAATTTGTAGCCATGTGTATATGTTTAACTTGTATAAATTAGTAAAATGTTACATTTAGTCTAATATAAAACCTTTCAAGAACTGGTGATCTGTTCCTGAGTTTAGAGTTGCATCTCAAACATACCACTTAAAAATATAGGTTACGACAGTTGTTTAAAGTTTCCCTCTGGGACTTTTAAATAATTCAGCTACCAACTGCTGGCCCATAACTGGAACAGTGAAGGAGGCAGAGGTTGGAGATGTCAGAGTGGGAGTAAAGCAGAGAATTAAAATGACAGACAACTCGAAGATCAGGATCATGCTTGTGACTAAATGAAGGTGTTCCACAAAGTGGTCACCCAATTTGTGTATAGTCTCCCCTGATATAGAGGAAAATCATATCCTCATTCTTCAGTTATATCTTTCCCAGTCCCTTACTTTGCATTGTAAAAGGTCTTCACTATCAAAAGCTATACACAATTGCTTAATTAACTTGTATTATATTAACTCCTCTCCTGTTGGTCTTATTACTTATAATTCAGTTTGAAGGTACATCAGATCAGAATTAGAACCAGAGATGTAGAAGAGTGCATTTGATAGCTTGTGTTATTTTTGTTACTATTACAAGTTCTGCCAAAAGAATAATTTCTCCCAGTGATGGAAGCCAAGTTCACATGTGAATATATTCTTTAGTTCATCGGAGTCAGGAAGAAGGTCAGAGATTGACAGTGAATAGTGACAGGGCCTAGTTGTGTAGAGCACTAACAGTAAGTGGAAGATAGTGGATTGTACAAGAGCCAGTTCAGTTGCAGTGTTTCTCATGAATGGATCCAGCATTAAAAATATCAGAAAATTGCCGTATAACTAAAAAATTTAACTTTAAGATGGTTTATCATCTATTTTTGATAAAAAATTATTTCCAGCTTTTTGGAGGAGCCCATGTGAGCAAAAACTAGTTACTTGTTCACACATTTTATTGCTATTTGCATGGTCTCATTTTGCACAAATTAACTGCTGTACTTGCCTCCAAAACAACAGTCTTTATTTCAAAAGGAAATTTTGTTTTTATTCTTTCACAGAATGTGGGCAATGCTGGCTAGGCCAGCATTTATTGCCCATCCCTAACTGCCCTTGAGAAGGTGGTGATGATCTGCCTTCTTGAACTGCAGCAGTCCACGTGGTGTAGATACACCCACAGTACTGCTAGGAAGGGAGTTCCAGGATTTTGACCCAGTGACAGTAAAGGAACTAGTTCCTAGTCAGGATGGTGTGTGGCTTGGAGGGAAATGTGCAGGTGTTGGTGTTCCCAGGTACCTGCTGCCCTTGTCCTCCTAGGTAGTAAGAGTCATAGGTTTGAAAGGTGCTGTTGATGAGTTCCTGCAGTGTATCTTGTAGATGGTACACAGTGCTGCCATTGTATTTTAGTGCTGGAGCAAGTGAACGTTTAAGGTGGAGGATGGGGTACTAATCAAATGGGCTGCTTTGTCCTCAATGATGTTGAGCTTCTTGAGTGTTGTTGGGGCTGCACTCATCCAAGCTAGTAGAGAATAGAGAATGTGTCTTGTAGATGTTGGACAGGCTATGGGGAGTCAGGAGGGTGTGTTAGAGTGAATTCCCAACCTCTGACATGATCTCAAAGCCAAAATATTTATATGGCTGGTCCAGTTCAGTTTCTGATCAATGATAACCCCTAGGAGGTTGATAGTGGGGGATTCAGTAATGGTAATACCATTGAATGTCAAGGGGTGATGGTTAGATTCTCTTTTGTTGGAGATGTTCATTATCTGGCACTTGTGTGGCAAGAAAGTTACTTGCCATTTATTAGCCCAAGTCTGGATGTTGCCCAGGTTTTTCTGCATTTGGACGTGAACTGCTTCAGTAGTTTACTTTTTGGCTGTAAACCACAGGACATGGAAGATGCTACATTGCTCAAGGAGTTCCTCTGGATAGTGCCCTCAGACTAAACATCTTCAGCTATTTCAACAATGACCTTGACTCCATTATAATATCAGTAGGGGGATATTTGCTGAACAACGTTCAGTTCCATTTATAATTCCTTAGTTATGAAGTGGCCGTGCAGCAAGACTTGGATGACATCCAGGCTTGGGTGGATAAGTGGCAAGTAACTTTTGCATTGCACAAGCGCCAGACAATTGCGACTTCCAACACAAAAGAATCTAACCATCGGTCCTTGATATTCAATGGCTTTACCATCTCTGATTCTCCCGCCATTAATATCTTCGGTGTCACCATTGACCAGAAGCTTATTTGGATCAACCACATAAATACTGTGGCTATAAGAGCAAGCCAGAGACAGGATTCTGTGACAAGTGACTCACCTTCTGATTCCCCAAAGTCTGTCCACCATCAACAGGACACAGGTCAGGAGTGTGATGGAATACTCTCCACTTGCCTGGATGGGGGTGGCTCCAGCAGCACTCAAGAAGCTCAACATCATTCAGAACAAAGCAGCTCATGTGATTGGCACCCTATTTGCCATCTTAAACATTCAATCCCTCCATCACCAGTACACAGTAGCAGCAGTGTGTACCATCTACAAAATTCGCTGCAGCAACTCACCAAGATTTCTTCAAGAACACTTTCCAAACCCATGACCTCTGTCATTTAGAAGAACAATGGCAATAAGCACATGGAAACACCCCCACCTGCAAGCTTGCATCCAAGTCAAGCAACACCCTGACTCAGAAATATATCACTGTTCCTTCGTTGTTGCTAGGTCAAAATCCCTTCCTACCTAACAGCACAGTTGGAATTGCTGGATCACATGGACTATAGTGGTTCAGGAAGGTGGGTCACCACTACTTTCAGGGCATTAGGGTTTGGACAATAAATAGTGGCCTTCCCAGTGATGCCCACATTCCACGAATACATTTTTAAAAATCTGTTTTTCTTTCTTTGTCCAAAGTGAAATATATTATTTGTACTATTGGAGAGCATTCCCATTCCTTACCTATGATGCTTATTATGACTTTGGTTTCTCTGGGACATTTCGGATAATTCACAAGTGGAATATTGATGAACGCTTGAGCATGCCATGCATGTTGTTATGACCAGGTGAGAAGGGGTGAACTGGTTCCCCTCTATTCAATCTCCTTGGTTGGTCACAACAAAGGTTTAAGTTTAGTTTTCACAAGGATATGCCTTTTCTAAATCAAAGTGTATTTAACCACTTAAGCTGTGAGTAATAAGGAGCCAATCAAACAAGGTTTTCTTGGGCCAAAGAAAGAGTACATTTATTAACCATTAAAACCTGAGACAAATAATAAAAATGCAATGTCAAGCATTCAGCCCTCATGCAGTCATTTGGGACCACATGGGCAAACACACACACACACATATACACGTATTCATACACGCACACTCACACACACACACACACACAGAGCTACCAGAAATAAGGGAAATTAGAGTTCAGTAAAAGAATATACAGTTAAGTGTCCTTTGATTGTCCTTGAGGTGTAGATTTAAATGCTGTGGCTGATTTGGGTTTCTTGGATGCAGTCAGATGTAAAAAATGTTGCAATTATTACAAGATCTAGGTTTGCTGGTAGGCTTCTGGTAGAGTTAGATTCTCGAACTGGGTGACACACTTATTCCAAAAGAGAGAGAGGGAGAGAGAGTAGCCTACAACCTGTTTCCTCTGTGAAAATTTTCTTGACACTGCCTGTGTTACTTTCAATCTCTCTCTAGTGGCTGAGCAGCCTTGCTTTAAAATACTTCACCCATTGTGCATTTCCAAGAGGTTTTGGGTGTATCTGTCTGTGGCATCCAGTACTTTGCATTTTTAATATCTCTTCCTTAGACAGTTATGAGTTTCAATGGGTGGTTGGATTATAGGAAATGTCTCTCTCTTCATACTCCGATGAGAGTGATTTATTTGTTTCTCACCTTCATCTTGGAATGTGGCCTTCCATTTTAAGCAGTTTGCTCTTTCTCAGTTCAAACTGCAAAATTCCCAGTCAGTTGAAAGTTGAAAAATCAAGGCCTGAATTTTTCACTTGCTGGGTGTGCGTGATCAGTGGGGCCGGAATCAGACCAGAAGCTGGCCCCCAACTGCGATCGGCCCTGACCGCAATTTCACACTGGCTGTCCAACTAATGGCCAGTCAGTGTGAAACGTGCACTGAGAAAGGCTCAGCGCTGCTGGTAGGGGCAGGAAAAGAGCGGGTGCCAACGTCACTGTGGGTGCTGCTGAGTGCTTCCACTGTCTGAAGGCAGACAGATGCCTCAGGAAGCTGCAGATCTCTGCAGAATAAACTAAACAACAAAAATGCTGCAAAATATGTCCATGCTACACAATTAAGCACATGAAATTATACCTCATAAAAAAAGTCCCCAGGTACGTCTTTTTATTTTATTTCCCCATGGAGATTTCATTGCTCCCTGGAAAGAGATTTAAGCAAAAATGTAAAGGCCGCCTGGCCGATTGGCCCGTCCACCAACCGGAAAAATGAACTGGCCTCGAAAAATCGCCTTCAATTGCCTCCTTAATTGTTGGTGGATATGCTTCAGACTGCCTTGCATGCCCACCGACCTGAAGATTGCTTGTGTGCGGGATGACATCAAGACACTTGCCTGATGCCATCTTGCGCTATTTCACCCACGAGGCGTAAAATTCTGCTCCATATTTTCAAAAATACAGGGGCATAGCCAGGTGACAATGTATTGTAGTAGCTGCATGGCTACATATGCAATGAGTTCTTATATTTGCTTCCGTGTTGGACAAGCATAGAAAAGCTGCAGTGATTCACCCGCTGCCAATCTGATACTTTCCTTTGTAGCTGGTTAGATTAGAAGAGATGGCAAGCAGGGTTCTTATTGGCCCTCTCAGCCAAAGTTGATGCTTGGCTCAGGTAGGCCTAATGAATGGTAGAAACAATCAGCCAAAGTTACTAAATGTGGGAGAAGGTTCCTAGCAAATAAAGATTTCTTTCCCAACTTAAACAAAATGTTGGGGAAGATTTTTATCTTCATTGTCCAGACAATAAGCATTACCAGGGTGGAGTGCAGAAAGGTAATTCTGACAGGAGAGTAGTAATATCTCATATAGGAAATACTGAATTTCCCTTCCATTAATTTGAAGATCAGACACATTTTCTTACTGGAGTTTGTTCTCCCATCAGATGTTCCTTTCTGTGCTCTTTCCAGATAACTATTGATTTCAAGTAGTAAGGCAAATATTTAATAGGTTGTAAAAATAAAATATTGGAATGGCTTTTTTTTATCATAATGGAGCTTTATAAGTCTTGGCAGCAGCTAACTTGATAGATGAGACAAGAATATGGGACATGGGAAAAGACTCATCCAACTTTTTTATTTATTCGTTCACAGGATGTGGGCACTGCTGGCTAGGCCAGCATTTATTACCAGCTTAAACATTGGAGTCCTGTTTCAGGATTGCATCTCGCTACTAATCCAAGACACCATTTTCCCTGTCAGGTTGGATACGGTTTGAAGATGAGCAAGAAAAGCATCTTGTGTCCTGGCTTTCATTAATTTCTCAAACAGCACTAGAAACAGATTACCTGGCCATTCATTTCGTCGATATTTGTGGAATCTTGCTGTCCACAAATTGGCTGCTGCATTTCCTTTTATGAAAGCACTTCATTGGTTGTAAAGTATTTTAGGACATACTGAGGTCATGAAATATATGTCATGCATGCACAGTTGATATAAAGTCAGATTTCCAACTGTTTCTGATGTCAGAGAAATGTCCATGTAGGTCATCAATACACCTATTTGGATATTCCTAGAGCCAGATATAAAGTGGTGCATCGATATCAGGTATCATGACATTGATTATATGCCAGGAAACCACCTTCTAAGGTGTTGGTATCTCCAATGGCAATCCTACTGCTATGTACAGAGAATTGTTTTCAACAGTGTACTTGTCATAACTGGAAATCCTATAAATTAATTAAGGCATGAATTTTCTTGGTGCTTTTCTAATCTGTGCTTGACATCAACATTACTACACATCGTTAGGTCTAATACAGTTTCACTGTATTTGAAGGGCAGAAATACAGTTCAGATTTCTATCTGAAACAAGATAAGAGAACATGACTCCTGGTATTAAACAAGAATACTTATACATTCTCAGTTGTCAGAAAATTTATTTTCCAAGTGATAAAGGATTTACAAGAAGAAAACTAACATGTATCATTAGCATTTTATATGATTAACAGAAAGATGTTTAAGGCTTAAAGGGAGATATGATTCAAACACAGCTACTGTAATCTGTTGTAGTAAAGCTGAACAGTGTAAATTCAAAACAAAAATAAAAATACCCGGAAAAACTCAGCAGGTCTGGCAGCATCTGTGGAGAGGAGCACAGTTAACGTTTTGAGTCCGAATGACCCTTCAACAGAACTCGAAACGTTAACTGTGCTCCTCTCCGCAGATGCTGCCAGACTTGCTGAGTTTTTCCAGGTATTTTTGTTTTTGTTTTGGATTTCCAGCATCTGCAGTTTTTTGCTTTTATCTTAGTGTAAATTCAATGCTGGATAGAGAACATCCCATTAGAGATTTGTTCAGTAGAATTCCCAAAAATGCAACCATTTTACAAATGCTGAGATAAATTGTAGGATTCCTGATGGAAGATTTTCAAGTTGGACCTAAAGCAGGCGAGATATTGGGCTGCAAACATGCCCAAGGCCACAGTTGGGAGACTTAAACCATGTTCTGATTCAGGCCTCAATTAAAGGTTATCGGCAAGTTGTAGATATCAAATAACAATCTACAGATTGTCGTATTGATGTGATGGGAAATCAGTTGGTATCTGTCAAGAGGAGGTGGCAAGAGTAACTTGTTGGGTGGAAACAGATCTTGGGATGGCAAAGAGCTGGTAGTGGATCTGGAAATTTTTATGACAAGGAGAAGCAGGAGTGCTCAGCCAGCAAATGATTTGTTTCCACTTACCTGATGCTTTTGTTACAAAGGTGAACCTACCTCTAGCGGGTTGCATCTCAGTGCAGAGCTTTAGTCCCAGTCATCGCCAATCAGGATTTGGACATCCCCGTTACTTTCTGTGCACTGTGGGTAGAAATTCATGGAAGGGCTGAATGCGCAGCCAAGCTCCTAATACACATTCTTGAAACTAGGAGTGCAAATTTGTACAATTACCAATTCTGTATGATTTTTGCAGGCCCAGAGAGTATTGTGAATGATGTTTGATATTTAGCAATTGATGATGGAGTCCACAATTAATAGTCTTCACGCTACTATGGCTGCAGACTTCTCTGTTTATTTAATTATCTCATTTAAAAAAATGTTTTCATGTCAATCTCATCTCTGCACCCAAAAGGCATTGACTGTTTGCTGAACAAAAATTACACAGGTATTGGTTGCTCTCCGTAACTTCACTCATGCGAGCCTGGACAGGAGTTCTAGGTCAGCTATCTACCCCGTGTAGAAAACATCACTGTTCAGCCCGATCCAGACCACATCCACAAATGCTTCCAACAAGGATAGACTGAGCATGAAATCTTGAATCCTTTCTATCTGTATGACTCAGCTACTCACTCAATAAACTCAATTAAACCATTTGAAAGAGAATTAGGCCTAGGTTTAGTTCCTCTAGTCCTCTGTGGGACACTGAGCAGTAAGACTCTGCTACTGGCCCTGGTCCGTCACAATTTCATTCACTTCAGCACAGGTTGTGCCCCACTCTTGAAGGACTTCCTTAAATGTACTTCACCTCGTCTTCTTTGGTTGGCCCCATCCTCTTTTTCCATCTGGTGATGTCCATTCTACTGTCACTCTGGCAGGGCGTATGTCCGGGAGGCAAAATATGTGTCTTGCCACTCTCAATCATCTCTCCATCATGACATCCTGCAGCCACTTCTGACCTGTCCCTGTAGCACTTCTTCGTTAGTTGAGGATCTCCTGAAAGTGTTCCACCCATCTTGTCTCCTGCTCTTCATCTGCCAATAGTGTCCTACCTTCCTTGTACATGCCCTTGATAGGTACAATGGTGTTGCTTCTTGTACCAATCAGTTCCTGTATGATCCTGAACAGTCAATTTCCACATTGGGTCAGTGATCCATTGTTCTTTGTCAGTTTCTCTCCTCCACCCAATGGTGACCTCTGCAGTCTCTTCAATCCTTTTTTTGAAGATTTCCCACTGTTCTTCAGTGTTGCCTGGCTTCATTAGTACTCTGAATCTGTTGGAGAGGGCCGGCTGGAAACTATCTGACATGTCGTTGTTCTTCAGTTTCTCCATTGCAAATGGCCTATCTGACTTCATGGTTGCTGCCTTCTTCAGCTTCAGGTGAACTTTGCCTAACACAAGGTGGTGGTCAGATCCTACATCAGCACCTCAACACGTCTGGGACATCTTGTAGGGATGTCCTCCATCTGCTGCTGATGCATATATGGTCAATCTCGTTCAGGGTGTTACCATCTGGAGTCTCCATGTCTTTCTGTGGAAGTTCTTGTATATGTGACAAAAGTGACTTTTAAAATGGTGTTTAAACTCAATTGTCTTGACACTTTGTATGTCAATCTATTTTAAAAAGGCAAACAAGAAGATAGTAATATCCTCCTGGGTGATTCTTTTTAGTATTATATGCCATGCAAGTAATTTGCAGATACAGTAGTAGCTGAATTGTATAGCGATATCAAGAGTTTTATCCTGAGTAATCATGCCTTACATGTGGAAATTGTAGTAGTACTTTATCTTTCTCTCATTGTATCTTTGCTGGTGTTAAAGATCAATTCTTTCTCTGGTTATTGTGTTTCCATGGGAACAGGAAGGAAAAGAGAGTTCTTACTGCAGGATGTTTGGAAGTTGGATAACTTTGTTATGAGCCTCTTTTCAAAATTTCCTTTTTTTCCCATCAATCTCCATGTGCTTATTTGCACTTTCCATGTGTGTTTTTAATAAAGTAGAAATTGTTCAACTTTCCATCAATTAGAATCATAGAATAGTGCAGAAGGAGGCCATGCAGCCCATCATGCCTGGGCCATCTCTATGAAAGTGCTATCCACTTAACCCCAGTTCCCTGCTCTTTTAACATAGCCCTGCAATTTGTTTTCCTCTTCAAGTATTTATCCAATTCCCTTTTGAAAGTTATTATTGAATGTACTACCGCCAGTCTTTAAGACAGCCCTCTAAAATATATAACACAATGCTAGTGCTGCTTAGGTGTCAAAACCTTACTTGGAAGAGGCTTTCTAGAAAGGAAAGTCTGGTGCAAGATATAATCTGAAATGGCATTACTTGTCTTTTCCTTTTAAAGATGCTGACTGCCCTGCTGTATATTAATACATTATTTGAGTTTTTTGTTTTGAGTTTCCCAGGGTCACTAAATCCCATATGTAGCAAATATACAGTTACACTTAGGTGAGGTCTGCCATGTTGGGTCTGGTTAGCTATAGCTGACAGCAATAAACTTTCAACGTCATGAGGATCATATTCACCAATTTGCATGTTTACTCAAAAGAACAAATAGAAATCTGAACCAGAAACAAAAACTGCTGTTTGTCAGTCAGCATTTGTTAAGGAAACAGACAAATTAACGTTTCAGAATGGTATGTATATTATTATTTGATGTTATGAACCAACCCTGAAATATGATTGTAAAACAAGGGAATTTGGCTATATTGCAGAACCATTTTTGGTGGAATATAAATCAACCATCAGACATAAATAAGAACATAAGAAGCAAGAAGTGGAGTAGGCCATTTGGTCCTTCATGCCTGCTCCACCATTCAACAAGATCATGGTTGATCTTCTACCTCAACTCCACCTTCTCACATGATCTCCATATCCCTAAGTTCCATTATTTCCCAAAAAGCTATGGGTGGTAGTTTGAAAATATATGGCTTAAATATGCTCAACAACTGAGCATCCATAGTTCTCAAGGGTAGAGAATTCCAAAGATTTACAACCCCTTAAATGAAGAAATTTCTCATCTCAGTCCTAAATGTATGTATAATTGTGTGTGTGTGTGTGTGTGTGTGTGTGTGTGTGTGTGTGTGTGTGTATGCATGTACACACTTATGTAGTCACAGGGACAACTGTTCGCACATTCATGAAGGTCACTAAGGCTTTAAATGTTTATATACTTATCTAAGCTACTGACAGTGACTTATATCACATCAGACAGTGGGCTGTTCATAAAAAGTTGTAGAAGCCTTTTTTGTGTGTGACGCACATATTCATCACTTTCCTTAAGGAAAGGGTGTATCTGTTCGGTAAGATACAAAACTTTTCCAAGGTTCTCAAGAGAGCAGGTCATCATTAATAGCACCTATGAAGTTATCTGACACGCAGGGTCCTGCTCTGTTATTTACCACCATTGCTTGTTCCTCCCCATCTTTGCTCTCTGCCTCAAGCAGAAATATCCCCCTTATACTCACTGGTTACACCTCCTGAGATGCACAATGTTGCCTTAGTCTGGGCCAATGACATTGAGGACAGGCTGCACTTTCAGGCCTTTCACAATAGAAAAGAGACAAATATTAAAATGTTGGTTGCTCACATGAAAGCTCAGCTACAAGGCCTCATGGATTGTCTCTTCCATGCCTGTAACATGTCCTCCTTGACTTTCAGTGTCAAGAAAACCGTAGCCATGGGACAAGATGTCCTATCCCCATCCATGATAACACTAAATAGCACCTCACTGGAAGTGGTTATCAAATTCTGCGATCTTAGGTCCACGGTAACAGACAATCCATCTCTTGATGCAGAACTTGAAACACGCGTAGGGAAAGCAGCTACTACCTTTGGCCAGCTCATGAAATTTGCATGGGATAACATCACACTGACTCTTAGGACCAAGATGCAGGTTTCTGAAGCCTGTGTTCTCAGCACCTCGTGGTATGACTATGAAACACGGATGACTTACGGCTATCAAGAACTAAAACTCAACAGCTTTCGTCTTCCCTGTTTGCAGCCCCTTCTGGGCATCTCATGGAAATCATGAATGCAACAGCCCTTTCAAAGGCAAAGCTCGCAAGCATGTTATCAAGCACGAGGGACCTTGCTGGTCAGGCACAGTCACAGGATGGAAGATGGCCACATACCTCAGGATTTTCTGTATGGTGAGGTAAACAGAGCCAGGTGACCAGTAGAACACTCACAACTCCTCTTCGAGGATGCTTACAAATGTGACACGAAGACTCTAAACATTGATTCTCACCCCTGGGAGGTACTAGCTGAAGACAGAGGAAAATGGTGACATTACCTGTGGGCCAGTGTGTGCCAGTGGCTGCAGTGGGTTGACAACAGGCGTCAACACCAAAAACAACAACCCACAACAATACCTGATAACTTGTGACACTTGTGGCAGAAACTGCCTCTCACTGATTGGTCTCTTCTAACCATCAAAAGAAGTGTACCATATGAAGTTTTCCCATCCCCAGTGGATTTGATTTGCTGCATGCCCATCATGTCCAGAGTTGCCTCCTCCAAGATATGTTATGCATGTTGAAGAACAGGTAAATATGAGTACAGTGACAAAACTATAAGATTGTGTGAGGCATTGCTGTAAATAAATAGGAAATGTGAAACAGGTCGACAAGCAACATCTTATGGCATGGAATCTGGAGCCATTTGCCTGGTACATGGCACTTTTGGGTAGCATTATCTTATTTAAAATCCATAATGCAAAGGAGGGTGTTAAAATTAAAAGCGTCAGCTAGGCTCAAAGTATTCAGCAAGTCCAGCTTCTTAACACAGGCAACAACCCTGCAATGTAGTTGGAGGTGCAGTTTTGGTGGGATCACATTATGAGTCCTATAAATTGTGTTTATTTATGAACTTTTTGACTGGGGTAAGGCTTTGGCTTCCTGGTTGTATTGTTATCTCTGAGTTAGAAGGTGAAGGGACAAAACAAAAACAGAATTACCTGGAAAAACTCAGCAGGTCTGGCAGCATCGGCGGAGAAGAAAAGAGTTGACGTTTCGAGTCCTCATGACCCAGGACTCGAAATGTCAACTCTTTTCTTCTCCGCCGATGCTGCCAGACCTGCTGAGTTTTTCCAGGTAATTCTGTTTTTGTTTTGGACTTCCAGCATCCGCAGTTTTTTGTCTTTATAGAAGGTGAAGGGTGCCAGTGACCTTCCAGACAGCTCCACGAAGATTCTCACATCTGGAGGAGTGACCACTGGCTCAGAGGTTATATTCGTGCTTCTGAGTTAGAGAATTGGATGTAGGTCCCACTTCAGACTATTGCTGTAAGCAGAAATCGGAGTTCGGGTCTGCTTATTGGATTGATGCCTAGCTGTAGTTTTTGTGTCTGATGGGTGCAGGTAAACAGGAGTTGCAGCCCACCAAGAAGAAGCCACTTTGACGATAAAAAACTGTGAGGATAGCAATAGGAAACACCATAGCTACTCTTCCCTAAGAATATCCTGTTTGAGACTTGAGTTAAGACCTGTCCCAGGGTTGAGCGCAATGAATAGGCAAACCTGTTGACTATCAGTTGTTAATTTTGCAATGGTAACCCTTCAAATTGACATGTCCAGATTTTAACTATGTGCAGTGTTCTGGTTTTTGATATCTACCATGACAACTGGAAGAAGAAACAGACCCAAAAATCCATAATATTACTCACAAATTCCATTGCACATAGTAAAACAATTTCTATCTAATATTTTCTATTTTTTTTCTTTCACGGGTGTCACTCACTGGCTAGGTCAGCATTTTTATTGCCCACCCTAATTGCCCTTGAGAAGCTGGTGGTGAGCTGCCTTCTTGAACCGTTGCAGTCCCAGTGGTGTAGGTACGGTCGCAGTGCTGTTACGAAGAGACTTCTGAGATTTAGACCCAGCGACAGTGAAGGAACAATTATATTGTTCCAAGTCAGGATGGTGTATGGCTTGGAGGAGCACTTGTTTATTCTGTGTTGGCTTTTATTTGAGTGAACGCTGTGATGGTCAGTGACAAAGAAAAGGAAAGGCAAGAGAAAACAGGGAACTACAGCAATTGGCCTCTCAACAGAAGTCTTAACAATACACTTAGCAAATCATAGTCTGATCAGGCAAAGTCAGCATGGTTTTATGGAAGGTCTGTTGTGTTTCACAAATTTATTAGAGTTTTTTGAGGCAGTAACTGATAGGGTAGATAAAGGGGAACCAATGGATGTATATGTATATCTGGATTTCCAAAGGGCATTTGATAAGGTGCCACACAAAAGTTTAATAAGCAAGATGAGGGCTCCTGGAGTTGGGGGTAAGAATAGCATGGATAGACGATTGGTTAATGGACAGGAAGCAGAGAATAGAGATGTACAGAGCATTTTCAAGTAGTCAGGATATAACCACTGGAATCGAATGATCTACTTCTGCTCGTATATCATATGTTCCTATGTAAGGTGTGTAACTGGTAACGAATGGGGAATTGAAGTTGCGGTTACTGGTAGAACACTGGGATGACATCTTCACGGACAACCTGGGGAAAATGTGCCTGTCTAGCTTGCCTCCACTCCCTCAGCATCCTCCTCCTCTTCATGTTCCTGCTCCTCAGCTACTTGTCATATAGCTGGTGGCAAGGGGTGTCCCCTCACAAAGATGAGGTTGTGCAACATGCAGAAGACCACTGAGTCTTCGCACCATCTCTACTGAGTACTGCAGGGTTTCTTTAGAGCTGTCCAGGCAGCTGTAGGGTTGTTTCTGCCCACAATGATCTGCTCTATCACATTTCATTTGATGTCATAGCTTTCATTGTATGCATGCTGTACATTGCATGTGGCTTGCACAATGGAATCATGAGCTATGTCATCAGCAAATAGTCATCATCACCCAATAGCCACCTTTTGGTTTGCCATAATATAAAAGCAAAAAACTGTGAATGCTGGAAATCCAAAACAAAAATAAAAATACCTGGAAAAGCTCAGCAGGTCTGGCAGCATCTGCGGAGAGGAACACAGTTAACGTTTTGAGTCCGAATGACTCCTCAGCAGAACTAAGTAAAAATAGAAAAGAGGTGAAATATAAGCTGGTTTAATGGGGGGTGGGGTAGAGTTGGATAGAGGGCCAGTGATAGGTGGAAATAGCCAAAAGATGTCATAGACAAAAGGACAAAGAGGTGTTGAAGGTGGTGATATTATCTAAGGAATGTGCTAAGTAAGGGATTGCCATGGTGGCTCGAATACAGCTGGCAAGGAGCAGCATGCCACAGAGTGAAGGCATCATGACCGCTGTCAGGATATCAAGTATGGACCTATATGATTCGATGTTTATGGTCACACACCAGTTGGACATTGAGGGTACGGAATCCCTTTCTGTTCTGGTGTAGGATAGAGTTGACATGTGGCAAAGTGATATGTGTATAGTCAATTGTACCTTGGACCATGGGAAAGCTGCAACCCTAGCAAGATCATATGCTCACTTCATCTGTTTTCTTTGCTAAGAATGAATGAAATGTAGTTAGCTCTCTTATAGTGACTTGCCTTACATAACAGTGCATGGAAAACTGTGAGATACTGCAGATATCTTCAGCTTCAGCTCAGAAGGAGCCAGGTCACCTTCACAGCCACTGCCAAAGCAATCTTTTCCCTGCTTTGAGGTTGCATTTGTGGCTCCAGCAGATGGTAGGTTTCAGTGACGACATCCTTACTATAGCATATTTCTGAAAAGTAGTCAGGAAATGGGGCACAAGATACACCAGGAGATTGAAAAGGCATGTAAGAAAGGCAAGGTTACAGTGATCATGGGGGATTTCAATATGCAGGTAGACTGGGAAAATCAGGTTGGTAGTGGATCCCAAGAAAAGGATTTTGTGGAATGTCTACGAGATGGCTTTTTGGGGTAGCTTGTGGTTGAGCCCACTAGGGAACAGGCAATTCTAGATTTAGTGATGTGTACAGAGGCAGATTTGATAAGGGAGCTTAAGGTGAAGGAACCCTTAGGAGGAAGTGACCATAATATGATAGAATTTACCCTGCAATTTGAGAGGAAAAAGCTGGAATCAGATGTAACGGTATTACAGTTGAATAAAGGCAACTACAGAGGCATGAGGGAGGAGCTGGCCAGAATTGACTGGGAGATGAGCCTAGCAGGAAAGACAGTGGAACAGCAATGGCAGAAGTTTCTGGGAGTAATTTGGGAGACACAGCAAAAATTCACCCCTAGGAAGAAGAAGCATACTAAAGGGAGGATGAGGCAACCATGGCTGACAAGGGAAGTCAGGGACAGCATAAAAGCTAAAGAGAAAGCATACAATGCGGCGAAGAGCAGTGGGAAACCAGGGGATTGGGAAGCCTATAAAGACCAACAGAGGACAACTAAAAAAGAAATAAGGAGGGAGAAGATTAAATATGAGGGTAAACTAGCCAGTAATATAAAAGAAGATTGCAAGAGTTTTTTTAGATATATAAAGGGTAAGAGAGAGGCAAAAGTGGACTTTGGGAAGCTGGAAAATGACACTGGAGAAGTAGTAGTGGAGAACAAAGAAATGGTGGAGGAACTGAATAGGTACTTTGCGTCAGTCTTCACAGTGGAAGACACAAGTGACATCCCCAAAGTTCAAGAGAGTCGGGGGGCAGAGGTGAGTATGGTGGCCATTACCAAGGAGAAGGTGTTAGGAAAACTGAAAGGTCTGAAGGTGGATAAATCACCTGGATCTGATGGATCACACCCCAGAGTTCTGAAGGAGATAGCTGAAGAGATAGTGGAGGCGTTAGTGGTGATCTTTCAAAAATCACTGGGGTCAGGGAGGGTCCCAGAGGACTGGAAAATCGCTAATGTAACCCCCCTGTTTAAGAAGGGAATGAGGCAAAAGACGAGAAATTACAGGCCGATTAGCCTGACCTCAGTCGTTGGTAAGATTTTAGAGTCCATTATTAAGGATGAGATTTCAGAATACTTGGAAGTGCTTGGTAAAATTGGGCAAACTCAGCATGGTTTCATCAAGGGGAGGTCATGCCTGACAAATCTGTTAGGATTCTTTGAGGAGGTAACGAGTAGGTTAGACAAAGGAGAGACAATGGATGTTATCAACTTGGACTTCCAGAAGGCCTTTGACAAGGTGCCGCACAGGAGGCTGCTCAGTAAGATAAGAGCCCATGGTGTTAGAGGCAAGGTGCTAGCATGGATAGAAGATTGGCTGTCTGGCAGGAGGCAGAGAGTGGGGATAAGGGGGTCCTTCTCAGGATGGCCGCCGGTGACTAGTGGAGTTCCGCAGGGGTCAGTGTTGGGACCACAACTTTTCACTTTATACATTAATGATCTAGGTGACAGAACTGAGGGCATCCTGGCTAAGTTTGTAGATGATACAATGATGGGATGAGGGACAGGTAGTATTGAGGAGGCAGGGAGGCTGCAGAAGGATTTGGACAGGTTAGGAGAATGGGCAAAGAAGTGGCAGATGGAATATAACGGGAAGTGTGAGGTCATGCACTTTGGTGGGAAGAATAGAGGCATAGACTATTTTCTAAATGGGGAGAGAATTCAGAAATCTGGAGTGCAAAGGGACTTGGGAGTCCTAGTCCAGGATCCTCTTAAGGTTGACTTGCAGGTTGAGTCAGTAGTTAAGAAGGCAAATGCAATGTTGGCATTTATTTCGAGAGGACTAGAATATAAAAGCAGGGATATGCTACTGAGGCTTTATAAGGCTCTGGTCAGACCACATTTAGAATATTGTGAGCAATTTTGGACCCCGTATCTCAGGAAGGATGTGCTGACCCTGGAGAGGGTCCAGAGGAGGTTCGCGAGAATGATCCCAGGAATGAAAGGCTTAACATATGAGGAACGTTTGAGGACTCTGGGTCTATACTCGATGGAGTTTAGAAGGATGAGGGGGGATCTGATTGAAACTTACAGAATACTGAAAGGCCTGGTTAGAGTGGACTTAAGGAAGATGTTTCCATTAGTAGGAGAGACTAGGACCAGAGGGCACAGCCTCAGAGTAAAAGAAAGACCTTTTAGAACAGAGATGAGGAGAAACTTCTTTAGCCAGAGAGTGGTGAAGCTATGAAATTCATTGCAACAGAAGGCTGTGGAGGCCAGGTCATTGAGTGTATTTAAGACCGAGATAGATAGGTCCTTGATTGGTAAGGGAATCAAAGGTTATGGGGAGAAGGCGGGAGAATGGGTTTGAGAAACTTATCAGCCATGATTGAATGGCGGAGCAGACTCGATGTCCTAGTCTCTCCTACTTTTGTATGCACTTGACAATGCAAACTGGACTCCCCTGGAGATAAGTATGCTCTGATGAGAAAAGTGGTTGGAATTATGGTTACCGAGAGGCTATTGTTCATTGACGATAGGTTTCTAGTTGTGCCTGTGAAATTATGTTGCATCTGACAGAACATAAAGATGTCAGAGTTAGTCTATTTAATATGTGGTTAGTTTGCTAATTTTGGCTGGTAGTGTCACAGAAATGAATTTGAAGGTCATTTGATTAAGGGAAGGAAAACGTTAGCTAGTCTTGGACTGCTGGTCAATAAGCTCTTGCTGTCAAGATCATGTATGTAGATGTGATAACTGCCCCCACAGAACTGTATGGCAGCAGGAGTTTCCACACCACATAGTGTATTGATCTTTCTGTTTGACATTTAGGAGTATAGGTTAATTAATTAGAATTTTTTTCCCTTGAATCGATACATAATTCTGACTCAATTTCTTAGGTTAGCCTATTGGTGGAATTTTCTAAATATGTGCTGGTCATAGAGAATCTGTCTGTCTCCAACACAAGTTGGAAAGTTGCAGACAACACGCCTTTGGCTTTTCGATGTTCACTGATGACAGACAAGTTTTCCCACTGAAGTCAATAGAAATGAAAGCTGCAAGAGATGAAGAACAAGCTGCCAAGGGCGGGATGAGGTTTCTGACATTAAATTTTAAAAAATATTTACACAGAATGTTCATCTGGCATATGTTCCAGTGACTGATTCTGATGCGTGGGCGTTTTTTCCCGGTTTTTACAATCTTTATTTTTGGCATTTAAATTCTTCAGCTCCCTGAGGCAGCTCTCTGTCTTCAGGGAGCTTTCTGTGGGCGCTCGCCCGTGCCTGCGCCGACTTCATTGCTCGCCCTCCTCCTGCCTCACCCCAGCAGCACTGAGCCTTTCAGCATGCCTTTCACACTGGCTGGCCGTTAATTGGCTAGCCAGTGTGAAATCGTGGTCGGAGGCTGATTGTGGTCGGGGGTCTGTTCCCCGGTCACTCCCGGGCCTGTCGATTTTGGGCGCCCACCAAACTAAAAATCCTGCCCCAGAAACATTTGCAATATTCAGTGAAAATCTTCACCAACTGCTTGGGTAATTTGTCAAAAGCTTTAATTTGTTTTTGTGTACTCATCTGATAGAAAGTGTAAACTCCCCTTCATTCAGGTCATCCTTTATGCATAGATCTTTTTTCCTTCCTAAACTGCTGTATTTTGCATTAATATTTTCACAAAAAAACCAACAAAACAGTTACAAAGGCTAACCATTTATTGAGAAATCTTGATTTTTAACCTAATTTTCAGATTTATGCCAAATCCAGGCAACTGGGTAAATTTGTTTCGTTTTTATATATTTTTTTAATTTTAATTTGTCTGTTAGTAGATAGTAATAGAAGTGCCTTAATAGGTTTAACTACCTTTTAGCTAGGACTACACATCACTTACAGAGAGCTAAATGTTTGGATATTATTCTGATGGAAATATTTTCATCTTTATTGCCTAGGTGTTCAGCATCACCTGGTTGGAATTTAGAGAGGAAAGTTGGGCAATGAGGATTAGATACCAATAACCAAAACAGCATATATTTTTCTGCACTTAGATTAATGGAAGGAATATGGACTGTGTTCAGGAATAGGCTTGTGGTCCTTGCCTCCATAATTTTCTTTGTGTGTTCCACCCAAGTGATACATAACTTGAGCTGTAAAGATGGAAGTTTACCCCACAATTTTGGGGCAAATGATCCTGCTTCCTCATACTAGTCAAGTGATCCAAGTTACATCATTTAAACTATAATGAGATAGAATCCATTGTAAAGCAACAGGATAGGATAAAATCTAACCTAGAACAGCAACATATTTGTACATGAATAAACATTGAGTTCTTATTCCCTGATGTGCGTCACTCAACATCATGGAAATCACTTGTATTTTCACTGTGTAGCAATGTTCCGATGTGAAAGTCTGAAGACAAAAAACTTACTTTGTTTTAAAATGAAAGCCTCAATCTTCAAACCACAGAATTGAAAAAATAGCACTTAGATATCAACTTTTACTGTAAATTATTAATCCTAAATCACCTCTATAGGTTTAACTTTTTTATGCATATAAATTCATGTTCACAGAGGTGTTCCTTGGACTCCTATGTCTTCTGTTTGTTTGACTAAAAGTGGAGAGAGCCTTCTCAGTTTTCTTATTTCCAGTCTCTCTAGTATACCCATGCTTTAGAAAATATCTTGATGCCTGATTTCGCTATGCCCTATCATTCGATTTTAAGAAAAGTAAATTCCTCCTGTTGATAATTTCAGCAAAATATTGGAGTGAAAACAAAATGGAAAATCATGCTTTCATCATGAAATATCCAATAAGATGAATTGCACCCCATTAAAAAAAATGTGATACCCTGATTTGTAGCATATTTAATTTTATCAAAGCAGTCAGAACAAATTGTTAACTGAGAAGAGAGTTCAATAATTTGTAAAATAGTTGGGTATCATCTGATCACTTCTCATGGAAAAAGAAACATATCGCGAGCATTTAAGATGACAACCATTGTGTTCTGAATGTTAACAGCAAGCATACAATTTCACCTTTGTAGCTTATGGATCTCTCCACAAGGGCTGATTTTCAATCCTGGGCACTCCTACCCTTACATTTTATGTTTGAGGAATAGGTTTCAGCAATTAGAAACTCAGTTTGCTTATGAGAATCTACCTTGTTACTGTAAATACAACTTTCTTTTACGCAATGACTTTAATATCAATAATGCCTTAAGGTTTTTGAGGAAGAATAACTAAGAATAGATTAGGGAGCAGAGGAGAGGCAAGACCCAAGTTTGTTTGAAAAGTGGCTTTTGAGGTAGGGCTGAATCTAATAATGCTCTTGGGAGTGGGAAACAAATTGGGTGGGGACTTAATTGTGCGGGAGGTGAAATGTCAGCTTCCCAATGGCAAGATGAAAGTGGGAATTAAGTTGCCAGCAGATTAAAGGCGGAGCATGGTTCGCGAAGGCAAGCAGTGGGAAACTATTTTTAATGCATTAGCAGTCATGCACACTCATTAAAACACATGGTCACTAGATTAAATTGTACTTTTGTGATTAAGTCAGCAGCAAACAAGAAACATGTGCCTTCAGCTTCACGGCTGGTTAAAGGTGACCTGCAGCAGGCAAGGTGGTCTTCCTGGTGGATTTGGAGTGGGTAGGAGCTGCTTTCCCTGCACGGATGGAGAGGAGGCTGAGCTGTTGCATTGAGCTCAGGGAAGTCGGGGCATGGCTGTGAGAGGGGAGTCGAACCTAACAAGGGTCATGAGGAACAGAGGCAGGGAGCTGGACACCAGAGAGAAAGTCCGTCACTACCAAAAGTGGCTCAAGCATGATATAGGGGAGATAAAGGGTGATTGAGACCAGATCAATGGTGAGGTTGGGAGAGTTGAGAGTAACTGAGGGTAGGTCAGGGGTGATAGAGGAAGGATAGAGGATGATGGGTGGCAAGTCAAGGGTGACAGTGTGCAGGTCCATGGTGCCTGGAGGGGTGAGGCAGCTCAATGGTGATGGAGGGGCAGCTCTAGGTTAACAGACAGTTAATCAAAGGTGATGGGTGGCTCAAGGGTAATGGAGGGAAGGTCAAAGGTGAGTGAGGGAGGGTACAGAGTGATGATTTGCAGCTGCAGGGTCAGAGTGGGAGTGTCCAAGGACATAGCTGAAAGGGCAGAAAGAGGTGGCAGAGACCAGGCCGAGTTGAGAGGTGGCCATGGTGGGGTGGGTGGAGACAGGGTGTGGTCAATACATCGCAGAGGGATCCCCATTGGGCCACAAACCTTAAGTCAGGAAGAAGGGCCAATTAGACTATGCTGACTAGATCTCTGCTGTTCTTCCATCTGCAGTTCACTTCAGGCAGACAGGAAGGGTCTCATGCACCCAGTGCTTTTTGATACTGTGGCAGAGGAGGAGAAGAACCGGCAGAAGATGGCCCAGGGTCAGGTGCAGCAATGGCCTGGATAACTAGGGATGGCAGCAGAGGTTCAGGCAGCTCAGGATGCTGGCAACCAGGGGTCAGTGTGACACTGACCAAACCAAATATATCACATGCGGGGTAAGTACCTGCAATTGTCAGAGAGACAATGTCAAAGATTGCTGAGAGTGTCACAGCAGTCAGTCACTGACCCATGACAGCTCCTGTAGGAAGACCTACAGCCCCGTGGAATGGGACGCAATCCTATGCCACTTGCTTTAAAAGTCACCATGGCCTTGAATTTCTACACTGACTGGTCATTCCAGGGCTCCATGGGGAAACATGCGGGGCATTTCCCAGTCAGCCACACACAGATCCATAGGAGAGTTCACCAAGGCCATGTTCAAAAGGGCCGATGATTTTGGGTGATTCACCACTGACCCTGAGAACCAGGCAGCCAGAGCTGTTGGATTTGGCTCCATAGCTGGATTTTCCCAAGTGCAAGGGGGCAATTGGTTGCACACATGTGGCTCTGAGAGCTCCCTGGAAACAGCCAGCAACATCCATAAACCGAAAGGGGTTTCATTCCTTTAATGTGCAACTGATTTGTGACAACTGAAAACAAATCCTGCAGTTTTTTTTATGGGATGAGGACCTTGCTGGCTAGGCCAGCATTTATTGCCCATCCCTAATTGCCCTTGAGAAGGTGGTGGTGAGCTGCCTTCTTGAACCGCTACAGTCCATTTGGTGTAGGCACACTCACAGTGCTAGTAGAAAGGGAGTTCCAGGATTTTGAGCCAGCAACAGTGAAGGTTCGGCGACATATTTCCAAGTCAGGATGGTGAGTGGCTCGGAGGGGAACTTCCAGGTGGTGGTGTTCCCATGGTTCTGCTGCCTTTGTCCTTCTAGATGGTAGTGGTTGTGGGTTTGGAAGGTACTATCTAAGGAGCCTTGGTGAGTTTCTGCAGTGCATCTTGTAGATGGTACACACTGCTGCGACTGTGCGTCGGTGGTGGAGGGAGTGAATGTATGTGGAGCGCTGCCAATCAAGCTGGCACCTTTGTCCTGGATGGTGTCCAGCTTCTTGAGCATTGTTGGGGCAGCACTCATCCAGGCAAGTGGGGAGTATTCGGTCACACTCCTGACTTGTGCCTTGTCAATGGTGGACAGGCTTTGGGGAGTCAGGAGGTGAGTTACTCATCGCAGGATTCCCAGCCCCTGACCTGCTCTTGTAGTCACAATATTTATATGGCTAGTCTAGTTCAGTTTCTGGTCAATGGTAACCCTCAGGATGTTGACAAGGGGGATTCAGCGATGGTAATGCCATTGAATGTTAAGGGGCAATGGTTAGATTCTCTCTTGTTGGAGATGGTCAATACCTGGCACTTGTGTAGTGTGAATGTTACTTTCTACTTGTCAGCCCAAGCCTGGATATTGCTCAGGTCTTGCTGCATTTAGACATGGATTGCTTCAGTATCTGAGGAGTCGCGAAGGTGCTGAACATTGTGCAATCATCAGCGAACATCTCCACTTCTGACCTTATGATGGACGTAAGGACATTGATGAAGCAGCTGAAGATAGTTGGGCCTAGAATAGTATCCTGAGGAACTCCTGCAGTGATGTTCTAGAACTGAGATGACTGACCTCCAACCACCACAGACATCTTCCTTTGAGCTAGTATGACTTCAGCCAGTGGAGACCTTTCCCCCAATTCCCATTGTCTCTAGTTTTGCTAGGACTTCTTGATGCCACACTCTGTCAAATGCTGCCTTGATGTCAA
Source organism: Carcharodon carcharias (assembly GCF_017639515.1). Taxonomy (NCBI): domain Eukaryota; kingdom Metazoa; phylum Chordata; class Chondrichthyes; order Lamniformes; family Lamnidae; genus Carcharodon; species Carcharodon carcharias. The sequence goes on along the minus strand of NC_054478.1, from coordinate 90,529,936 downwards.
GGACTGTCACTCTCACCTCACCTCTGGAGTTCAGCTCTTTTGTCCATGTTTGAAATAAGCTCATAATGAGGTCAGAAGCTGAATGACCCTGGCGGAATCCAAACTGGGCTTCAGTGAACCCAGGTTATTGCTAAGCAAGTGCCACTTGATAGCCCTGTTGATAACCCCTTCCATCACTTTACTGCTGACCAAGAATAGACTGATGGGGCGGTAGTTGGCCAGGTAGGATTTGTCCTGCTTTTTGTGTACAGGACATACCTCGGCAATTTTCTGCATTGCCGCACATGTGCTCATTTCCCAGAGAGCTCTCATGTCTCGTACGTCCTCAGTCACTCTGACATGCCATAGCTGTATATTTCCCCTGCACAACTGCAGGGTTGCCTCCAGGGGGCAGGGGATAATCCTCAGAAAACCTGTGCAGAACTCTCAGAGCCCAGCAGAGGAGAGGTACAAAGCCTCTGATGCCTCAACAAGGGAAGCAATAAACCGACCATTGGACTGCTGAAGATGAGGTACCGCTGCTCAGGTGGAGTGCTGCAGTACACGCCACAGAGATTCTCTTGGATCATTGTGATCTGCTGCATCCTACATAACCTGGCTCAGCAAAGAGGTGAGGAATTGCCAGACGGGGATTTGGAGGAGCCGAAGTCATCCTTAGACGGTGATGAAGGAGAAGAATCAGTGGACTCTGAGATGATGCATAGTGCAGCTCCAGCTGCAGATGCCAGGGCGATGGAGCCATGCTCTGAGATGACCTTTGCTGCTGTCCTCTGGTGGTCTGAGGCCTAGAGGGCTCCAACCTGCTGAGGGTCTCCTGCACAACTGCAGCTGCACCTTATTCAGCATCACCTACTGGAGACACTGCGGTCACTGGCAGAGGGGGGAGGAACAACAACTTCCACTTGGAGTGCCCTCACATGATACCCTCAAGGTGGATTGCTGACGCTCCTCCTCCCTTCTGATGTGTGATGGCACTTCCCTCACTCCAAGAGGAGAAAGGGCACCTGGATGGAGATAGAGGTGCCTTGTCCCCATCTCTCCTACCCAACAGTGTATACAGCCTATGGCCGGAGCAATGGAATGCATGTCCGAGTGCATATCCGGCAGCCACTGGGTCTTCCGCAGGATCTGCTTCTCCATGGCAGTCATGGGCCTCTCCTTGGAGGAGGTCAGACATTCACATGCCGGAGACATGGCAGAATCTGTGGCTTGGATGGATGCTCTCACCATTATCTTGAGGCTGCACATAGCCTCTGGCATCACTGGCAGAGATGTCTCTGTCTCTGCAGCTCCAGCATGGGCCTGATCTCCAGCACTCCTCCAACTGTCAGAGAGCTCAGCTGTCCCATCCTCCATCTGCTGCTGGCGACAAAGCTGTGCTGAGGACACAGAGAGGATGCAAGGAGATATAGACAGGTTCCATGAGTGGGCAACGAGGTGGCAGATGCAGTAAAATATAGGGAAATGTGAAGTTATTCACTTCGGGTGTAAGAATAAAAAGATGAGAAACTTATAAGTGAAACTTGTTCAAAGAGACTTGGGTGTGCTTGCTCAGGGACCCCAGAAAGTCAGCATGCAGGTGCAGCAAGCAATTAGGAAGGCAAATGGCATGTTGGCCTTTATTGCTTAGAGTGCAAGAATAAGGAAGTCTTGCTATAGTTGAACAGGGTTTTAGTGAGACCACATCTGGAATACTGCATGCGGTTTTGATCTTCACATTTAATAAAGGATATACTTGCATTGGAGGCAGTACAGTGGAGGTTCACTAAATTGTTCCCTAGGATGAAGGGGTTGTCCTATGATGAGAGGTTGAGTAACTTGGGCCTATGTTCTCTGGACTTTAGAAGAATGAGAGGCGATCTCATTGCAACCTACAAAATTCTGAAGGGGCTTGATAGGGTGGATGCTGAAAAATTGTTTCCATTGGTTGGGAATCTAAAACACTGGTGCACAGTCTCAGGGTAAGGCACTGATCATTTAGAACTGAGATGAGGAGAAATTTCTTGACTCAAAGGCCTGTGAGTCTTTGGAATCCTTTACCCCAGAGGGTTGTGGATGCTTCATTGTTAAATACATTTAAGGCTGGGATAGACAGATTTTTGGTCTCCCAGGGAATTAAGGAATATGGGAAGCAGGCAAGAAAATGGAGTTGAAGCCCAAGATCAGCCATGATTGCATTGAATGGTGGAGCAGGCTCGATGGCCCATGTGGCCAATTCCTGTCCCTATTTCTTATGTTCTTATGATGTGTTCACCAGATTGTGACCCCAAGCCAAATCGTGAATGCATTCCCACTGAGGTGACTGTCTCTGCACTGATGGAGAGTGTAGGGGAATGATGTGATGGTGTATCCCCTAAGTGTTCCATGTCATTATCCTCACAGGAGGGGTTCTGGCTTGCTGCAGACCATGCATTACATGTCCCCTGACTCTGAGGTCCTGTCGTGGAGAACACAAAGAATCAGCTTGAGGTTATACCTAATCACATTCCCAGTGCAGTATCAATGTGTCTCCTGCATACCCAGTTCTCGACACCAGGTTGGAGGCATCCCCACTCCATTGTGTTGGAACTTAAGCCCCTCTGTCTGAGAGTGTCTGCCCTGCTCCTTGGCCAGTTCAGCCACCTCTGCAGTGGTCAATATGTGGAGGCCAGGGACACTGCCACCAGTCCTCGAGCGTTCAGGTGATTGAGCTCAACAGGTGAAGAGTGAAGCAGCAACTCCAAGGATCCAAGTGTGGCAGGTGGGCAGGGGTTGGCAAAAATTCCAGTTCAAGTTCCTCCTCTCAGACAAGCAGAATGATACTGTGGGCTTGCAAGGAGTGAATGCCTGTCTGGGCAGCATTTTTTATATGCTACTTTGAGGTAAAGGCAGGGTCAGCAACTTCCTGCTCACCCTCATTGTACAATTGGCTGGGCCCCTCAACTCTGCATAGTGTTACAGCCTCTGTAGAGACTGCTAATGTTTAAAGAGAAATTTGAACACCCAGTAATTAACTGAAAGAACTATGCCACAAGATTTTATGTCTTTAAACAAAAACAAACTTTATTGTTTATGTGTGATACATTAAACAAATTATGTTCAACTAATTATACTTTACATCAAAAAGTACAATAAAATACATCCACAGATACTTTAGACTAAAATAGTAAACTTAACCTTCCTTTTTCCACTATGACTAGCCCCAAGAAAATTTTTGGCTGCTTATCAGGTTCTTGACGGTTATCTTGGGACCAGCTCCAAACTTTTCCAGAGCTGTATTGTAAGATCTCGGATTTTTCAGCTTGAGTGAGGCCTCTCTCACAATTTCTGCATATTGACTTAAACTGAAAATTAGAAACTCTGGTTTCTATTAGCTCTATTTTTCTGGTCCACAGTTTTTTCACAGCTCCAGGCAGATTCCATCTCACTCTGCCTGATTCCAAGATGAACAACTTCTTTTCACTATGAGGGTTACAGTAGCTTTTTTCCTGTAGCTCCAAGCTAGGCAAATCTTCCAGCTTCCTCTTCCCTTACAAACTGTTTTGCCAAACCAAAATCAAGCTCCCACAAGGTGAAGAATGAAGTTTAATATTTTCTCAGTTTAAGGTGCAAGTCTAAGGCTAAGATTTATCTCTTTTGCTCCCTCAGCTCAATGAAAAACACAAGACCAAATCTGCAACTGCCTCTCTCTGTTTCTATGAGCAAATAAACACACACAGAAGGAACCTCCCTAACTCCCAGAGCCCATCTCCATTGCAATATGCACGCTTGGGATGCTCCCAATAGAAATGTAAACTAATCATAATTTCATTTTCATCTTAGGCAGTTCCTTGGGATTGAGGATGACTTGCTTCTACTCCGGTTTGATGGGTTCTGAGATGGATGATAAATCCAATGCCCAATTTGCAGACTCTGCCACTTGTGGGGCAAGTGGTATTTGAAGGGTTTGGGTGGATGGGTTGTTTGGAGGCTTTAGTGCTCCTCTGACACCTTGATTTTGCCTCTGCATGCTCCCAATAAGGTCTGTCCATGTGTTTGATGCCTTCCCAGATAAACCTTCTTCATTTTGGTTGGTCACAAGCCAGGGACTTTGACCTCTTCAGGGATACTTTGAGGACATCCCGACTGCATTTCTGCTGTCCTCCTGGGAGTCTACTGCCTTGATAAAGTTCAGAGTAGAGCAGTTGCTTTGGGAGTCTCGTGTCATGCATAAAACCTACAAGTCCTGCCCATTGAAGCTGCTTTTGAATGATTAGCACCTCGATGATTTGAACTGTACTTACTTCAGTGCTGTTTATCAGTTTCACAATCGGATGTTTCCATTTGTCTTACATTTAACTCTCTAATCCCCAACCCAAAAGTTATATTCGTAAAATTAAAAGTTATACCTCTAAATCACATGAATTATGGAATTGGATATTTGCAACAATAGCTAATTGGCTGACCGCCGCATGATTGTGCATTGTCCCGCTTCTCAGCCAAAGTTCGGCACATTTCCGGTCTGAGCATTGGGACGTTTGCCACTGCCGCGGAAATCCATCCATAGTTTTAAAAATGAAGAGAAAATGTGGGGTGCAGGAAGGCGGGGGTGGGAATTGCCGTGGTTAGAGAAGGAGTTACAGAGTGTCAGACCAAAGGCCGCTCCCAACGATTGAAAGAAGGTATGGAAGATATACAAAATGGCCAGAGTTGGATCAAAAGATGTGAGTGGGTTGTAAAACAAGAGTTGCTGGAGCAAGGGCTATGAAGGAATTTAAAGGTAAGGATGAGAATTTTAAAGTTAATGGATTGAAGAACTGGGAGCTGGGGTGGGTCAGAGAGAAAAGGTGAATAAGATTTAGTGCAGAACGTGGGACAGTTCAGAGGCATATGGAGATTATGGAGGTTGCAGATGAGAGACTTGTAAAGAGAACCCTAAAGTTAGTGATTCTAAAGATGGAAAAGTGAGTTTGGTGTTTGAAACTACACTCTGGATCAAGCAGGTTTTGCACAGTTTCACTGAATGGCTGTGAAGAATGGAGTCAGAGGCAAGAAAATGTAAATGATTGTGGAAGCTGAAAGGATGGTTTTGATTTTTCTAACATTCAACTGAATTTAGTTGTGAACCATCCAAGTCTTGATGCTGGATAGGTAGCCTGATGGCGCAAAGGTGGTTAAGGGATCGAGAGAAGTGATGGGGCTGGGTGTCATCAGTATACTCCATACCTACAGTTGATGTTAATAGGATACATAGGTGAGGAAGAGGAGGGAGAAATTCTTTGGGATATTAGTGATTACAGTGCAGGAGCTGGTTAAGAAGCTGTTACTCATTCTCTTAGGGCCGATTTTTCACTCCTGAGCGAACAGTCAGATATTCGTGCTGGAGGAGCAGGTACTAATTGGAGCCGGGCCCACTGCTCCCAGAAACAGTGTGGATGCAGCCACCCAAGCTGCCGAGTGCAAAGGCAGGCTGTTTAAAAAGCCCACCTCAGTGTTCTGGGACTTCGTATCCCAGTGGTAATAAAAAGAATAGAAAACAGCCCTCTAGCCCTACCACTCACACCCCCTCACAACTCCACAGACTCCCCATGCCCCACCAATACCAACTCATGCCACCTCATGCCCCACCCACTATTCATGGCCCTTCATACCCTCCTTTATAGTCTCTATGCCAACTCATGTTAACCCATGTACCCTGCCCACCACCATTTGCTCTTACGTCCTCCATGCCAACTCACCCCTATCCACTATGGGCAGGACTCGGGGGCCATACAGAGGATGAAATAAAATAAAGTTCTAAGTATCTATTATAAACTTCACTATGTTAAGAAACACTCTTGTTGATAAAAGCCCAATCAATATATTCAAATCCCTTTAAGTACTTAATCCCTTAAAGAAACCAAATTTGCATCCATAGCCCCACATCAAAGACAACTAATCTCTTTGTGACCCCTGCAGCTATCAATCAAACTGTGAACTTACAGGCTCCCCACTGTGATAATGATAGGCTGTGGAACCAGTCAAGCAGAAATAATATTATTATGATAGCCTCAGGCTTATGTCAACAACATCTATTGAAGTTGCAAGCATGGATTCTTTTTCAACTGCAGGCTGGTAGTTTTTTTTTTCAAAATTTAAAGGCCAAGGAATTTAAATGATTTGATAGCTTGAAGTTCCACAGACCTTATCCACTTTTAATGCACATTTATGCCTGCTCTTAATAACCTCAAAGGGGTACCTGACTTCCCCAAAAGGGTACCTGACCTCTCCCAAAGAGTACTTGACCACTACAAAGGGGATATCTTACCTCTGCCAAAGGGGTGCCTTACCTCTCCAAAGAACTCCGGCAGGTTTAGACATTTTACTCAAATGTCTAAAGCCCACGAGTCATGTTTCAAAAACCTGGATGACCAAAATTGAGGCTCTGATGCCATTTTGAGATGCAGAACCTTTCAGTATCTGCAAAAATTCGGGCCTTAGACAGGAGCTGAACCAAGAAAGGGCACTAAAACTTTCCTGATACAATTGATATGCATAGAGAATAACATCTGAGAAAAGGACAGCATTAATTATTCTCTGATGCAAACTTGGAAAAATAGAAGTCTTAAGACATCTCAGTAATTATCTAGTAACAGAATGGGAGAACAGATGTTCCTGGTTAATCTTCTGAATTAACATTTTCTGCTTGGAGACTAGAGGATACAAGAAAACGTGGAGCATGTCAAAGTCACCATTCCTGTCCTTTCCACAGATCGTCCATCATGCATCAATTTGAAGTGGTCAAGGGTGGACATCTTAATTTTATTAGAGAAGAAAACCTTAAGCTATTTAACAAAATATTTTGTTTTTATATTTTAAACCTGCTGCAGCTCATTCTGGCAATAAGTTTATTTTTGGCAATCAATATCATCAGGGGATACCTATAACCATTTTTCGGGTCTGCTTTAGGTAGTCTTTCAGGTTCAATGTCACTGGTCATTATTATAACTGAACTACACCTCCCTATGATCAGGAGAGCACTTCTGGTGCTCAGGATCTAGTTAACTGATAGTGTGACCTATGGACTAAAACAATAAGATTCCTTATTGCATGTTAGGGTCCATGATTTAATATGCATTGCCATGTGTGTTCCTTTATCATTTTTTGGAAGACAAATTTACAAGCACTCTTGTGTGAGACAAGATTAATCGTAAAACAAACTGGTTTATTTTACGTGAAATATGAGTGAGCAAATTAATTATTTTTAGCAAAATAGATTTATTTCCTTCCACTTTTTCTAACATAAAAATAATAAAATAAGTAACTTTCCTATTTACAGGATGACTTCACTCACAAGTTGGCAGTGCTATATTAACTGGAAATGTGTCTTTAAATATAAAGCCTCTCTAACTCATTCTGGAATAGTTCTGGGATGCAGGCAATTGCCATGTGTCCATTGTGGAAAGACTGATGTGGTAGATTCAAATACACACTATCGATGGCTGATTCCATTTGTTATTCCTGTTAAGTTGTCCTAGAAAATATCCTGGTTTGTGCCTCTCGGAATTAACCTGTTATGAACTAAATCATAGCAACATCATAGTATAAATCAAACTGGCTTTCCTCCTAGGCCAAAAAGGTAAAAATCTCAAAAAGTCACATTATTCAACTCTGTAATCGTCAAGGGTTTCTGGATGGGCCCTACCATAAGATGAAGGCAGACGGCTAGGTGAGGAATCACTGAAGGCAGGTGGGCCAGAAAACACTGGGCCTGAGTCAGCATATAGGCACATTAGGAAACATTTAGCCTGGCAGGTGGATGAGCAGGTGTGCCTGGGGTCACTTGGGTTGAGTGGGCAGGTAAAAAGAGGTCAAAAAACACTTGAATACATGTATGTAGCAGATTAAATTATAACGTAGGTCTCCTGTGATACAAAAGAGATAAACAGGTATCTTTGGAAGAATGACAAATTAGCAATGTGGCACTGGATTGTGAGCAATGAGAGTGGTAAACTGTGTGTTGGTAAGTGCAGTAATATAATAGGCTTTGCAATGAGGAAAAACTGTTTTTAAAATGTCATTAATGAACAGCCGTAAAAAGATGACTAACAACTTAAGGATTTTTACATCATCCAGTGTTAAATTATAGCCTAGTGCCAATAAGCTATGCATTTTTCTTAACAAATCTTAAACATTTAGCTGCCTCCTTCTGCAACATGGCGATAGATGTATTCAGAGAGAACATGGTTAATCTGTGACCTTTCAAAAAGTATAAAATGTAATAGAAGATCAAAGTGTTAAAGGTTTAATGTTTAGAGAGTTTACAGAAACCTGGCACAGTCTAAGTTGACTGCTAAGCTTTTTGTCAAAAGAAAGCCTGGTCCCTGTGCATTAGTTTCTTCATCTTGTCTGACATGAGCAGACATATAATGAGCCAACCACAATAACTCATAACAGTTTGAACAGCTAATATTCCATTTTAGGAATTATAACTGGTTGTACTATGAGAAACTGAAAGATCAACATCTGCAAGTTTTGAATTCAGAGGGCACCTTGTGTAATGTTAGATTGCTTTTGCTTAGTTAGTGTCCTGTTGTCGGTTTTCTGCTAAATGCTTACAGTTGGATTTCAGTTACTGAAGAACTCCTGCCTTAAACCTATGGTGGCTTTTCTCAACCATACTCAGAAGGGAAATGAAAGTTGTGAAAGGCTGAAAACTTGCCAAAAGCAACTGCAGTACACATCAGACAGCCAATGACACAGATACATCTGGCAGACCAAAGAGGCAATATTTGCTGTAAATATAATTTGATGTTTTTGTATTTCTATTTCAGGATGACAAATTTAATTCAGTATTAAGTATTGCAAAGAGATTAAAAGGCAATAAACTGTGATGTTCTAGATCCTTTTCACAATCACTATTTCTCTTTCAAATCTTCCATCATCACCCCTTCCTCAAAAATATATACCCATCCTTGTCCCCTATGTTCTTTCAAACTAACTCCCAATCTCTAACTTCCCTGTCATCTCAAGACCTTGAACATGTTGTTGCCTCTCAAACCTGTGCTACATTTTTTTTGCGACTCCATGGGGAGAATCTTTCCTATGGCTGGTGGACTAGGTGGGAGCAGGCAGGGGCAAGTGCGGAGCCAATTTTGGCCCGCCCAGCGTAACGTGCGGCCGGTAGCGCTCAGCACTACCTGTGCAGGCGGGCACAGAGCTGCCTGGGGGAGATTGAATGGTTGTGAAAATTTTTTAATAAATAAAATGAAAATTTATTTGAACGTGTCCCAGCTCATGTGACAATGTCACATGAGCTGGGACATGTTTGCGAAGAAAATAAAATTTATTTATTTATTTTATAAAACCTTCAGGAAACTTAATCTCACCCGTGGATGAGGTTTCCTGAAAAACACTAAGGCCACTTGGGCTTTTCGCCTGCTTGCCAACCTTAAGGTTGGACGGGCAGTGTTGTTAACAAGTTAAATTTTTTAATGGCCTTAAAAGGTCATTGACAGTTCGGTGAGCGCACAGCGTACATCCCGACGTTATCGTGTGTCATTTTACATATCGGCGTGTTGGGCCCGCCCCCCGCACACCGACGACAATATTCTGCCCATGTTTGAACCTCTCTCATCAGGTTTCTGCCCCGCCACAGTACTAAAATGGCCCTAATCAAAGTAACTAATGATATCCTGTGTGACTGCAACCATTGTGCATGAGCCTTCACCATCCTTCTCTACATACCTTCAGCCTTTACCACAGTTGACTATATCATTCTCCTCGGATGCTTCTCCAATATTTTTTTCAGCTGAGGGAGATTACCTTTGCTTGATTCAACCCTTATCTATCCACTCTTAGCCAGAGAATCTCCAACAATATTTGCTTACACGTCATTTCCCTTGGGGTCTGACAAGAATTTATCAAAAGCCCTCTCCTCATCTGCATGCTTCCCCTTGGTGATAACATCCAAACTCATGACACCAGGTTCCACCTTTTTGTCAGAAAAACACCTTTTAGTTACCTGTCCTAATGTCTCCCTTTGCTTATGATCTCAATTTTAGTCTGAATATGTTCCTGCGACTTTCCTGTTTAAAAGGTGCTACATAGCTGTAAGTTGTTGTTGTATGTTGCTAAATAACGACTTATTCCGCAAAGTAAATTTGTGATCCAGAGTACATTATGGTTGCAACTTTGACAGTTCTCTGATGAATCACAGCAGACAATCAGCTGGGAAGCATGTATCAGTCCTAACACAAGACTGAGCTAACCAATTGTATGGAAAATCTTGTTGGTTTTCAAACAATTTGTTGGGATATTTTGCAGAAAGGAAGCAATTTTCCAACAAGCATTGCTGAAATGTGTTCCTTTCTGCCTGTTAATTAGTGTTTCCTATCAGCCAAACACAGAACACTAAGAGTTTGTGAACTGTTGGCCTGCTGTTCCAGTTCAAAGGAAAACTCCAGGCTCAGATAAAAGTATTTAAGCATAAAATGTCTCAAACACAACTCTTGCTCATGTTTATTTAATCTGGATGCAGGTAGAGTTGGAAATTTTTGAAATGTGACAACCTAAGGCTAATGCTAGAGAACTTGGTAAACCAAGTTAATAAGTTACCTCAAAAGCATCCATCATGGCAATCTTGTTTTAACTATATGGAATTGTTGTTTGTAAAATCAATGGAAACAATACGTTCACTAGGATGTTAACAAAATGAGGAGTTATAATTGTGAAGAGAAATATCAGAAACTGGCGCTTTTCTCGTTTGAGCTGAGAGAGCTAAATGATGACCTGATAGAGGTCTTCAGGACTAGGGTGGGTTACGATGAGGGAATAAGTAACAGCATGATTCCACAATTTACCAGGACGGGAGGAAACAAATTTAAGATAACCGCAAAAGAATTAATAAGAGCATAGGAACAAAAGCCTTTCCACAGAGGATGTTTAGAATTTGAAACTCTCTGCCACAAGGCATTGTTTAAGCAAAGTCTATAAAGTCCCTTCTACAGAAGAAATAACACCACTAAGGGATATGGAGGGTGAGCAGAAGACTATAATTGGAGTAAGTGCTGTTGCTTAGAAAATTACAATTGCCGATTTAATACTCAAAATATTTTTATGCCATGGTATCCCATGATTCTATTCAGCTATTCTATTTGTAAATTTCTTTAATATTACCTTCTTTAATATGATCTTTGATCTATTATTCCACCTCCTGGCAGATGGAGCTCAGTCCCATCTGAAAAAGAGCACTTCTGACAAGGCAGCTCTCCCTCAGTCCAACATGTTCTGCTTTCAGTTTAAGTGACATTGTATGATGGGGAAAGTATCATGTGGTAGCTTTAAGCCAGATAAAGGTTTCTATGATTTGTGTTTTATAGAAAATTGATGGATAAAGTTGATGGATATCAACAATAATCCAGGTGAACAACTCAAATCAATTTATACCATTTCTGTGCTGCCTCTGTGACCTTCTGCTGAACTTAAAGTGCAAGATTGGGAAGTATCCATGAAAGTTCTACCCCCATTAATATTAATCAAACGGGACAAGTGCCAGCAACATAATTTTATATAGTTTCAAATCATCTGAGAGCTGTGACTGTTATTGCTGAATTAGAAAGGCACAGTGATTTGGTGCTACACTAAAGATGTGCTTAAAAATAAATAGAAAATCAGGAGTGGATGCCAGATGGATCCAAGACTATTTCTGACCCACTTCTCATTAAACTGTTCTTTAAAGGCTTGTTTGAAGAAATAACAATGCCTGTGTTAATTCCTGATGCTGTTTGGGGACACAAATTTTCATTTTGTGCCTGGGAGACTTGCCAGAAGTACATCCAAAGCAACTGATAAATATCTATTCCGCATCACTGTCTTCTGCTTCACAGCAATAAATAATGGTTTGTTCTAGTGCCACGATGTATTGAAACCAATTCAGCATGAATGCAAATTAGCCCTGAACTTCTCTCGACCATTGTGCTACCACAATATTATTGAAACATAGTGGACAACCCCTGCTTGCTCCATGCTTTGTTAAAGCTACGCCAACACAACAATAGAAACTCTGGGGCTTCTTGTCCTTGATGCATATCTGAAATTTCAAATTTAATTCAATACAGTACCAGATTTCCCTATAATGGTTCTTTTAGTGCAATCTGTCTTAAACTTTGAGAGATTCTATTTACTAAAACCACAATTGGTACATTCCAAAAAGTGGATGGAAAACATTTTCAAAAGTCACTGGCAGCTGTGTTTATGTTTTGTGGAAATGGAAACTTCTAAAATGACCAATTAATCCTGGCCACAGAGATCAGGGAGGAAGTCTAGGGCTTCTGACTTCTAATCAGTTTAAGACAGAGTCGAGGATTTCAATCTCCATCTTAACTCATCAGGTTCTCTCTCCTCTGAGCTTACTGCCTTCTTATTCTCCATGAATCCCTCCCTCCTTGTAAAGTCCCCAACAAAGCAATAGTGGCAGGGATTCCATAGTTAGGGGAAAAGACAGGCACTTCTGTGGTTGCAGACGTGATTCCAGGATGGTATGTTGCCTCCCTGGTGCAACGGTCATGGATATCACCATGCTACCACAGAGCATTCTAGAAGGTGAGGGTGCCCGGCCAGAGGTTGTGTTCCACATTAGTACCAACAGTATAGGTAGAAAAGGAAATGAATATCTGAAGGCTGAGCTTAGGGAGTTAGGAAAGAGATTAGCCAGCAGGACCTCAAAGGCAGTAATTTCCAGATTACTCCCATGGCCTCGTGCTAGTGAGTATAGACATAGGAGAATATACCAGATGAATGTGTGGATGGTGAGGTGGTGCAGGAGGGAGGGCTTCAGATTTCTGGGGCATTGGGACCAGCTCCGGGGAAGGTGGGATCTTTACAAGCCAGACGGTCTACACAGTCCCTTCAGGGACATTCCAGAAGGAAATCTGCCGTTCTTACCTGGTCTGGCCTATATGTGACTCCAAATCCATGGCAATGTGGTTGACTCTTAAATGCTCTCTGAAATGGCCTAGAAAGCTACTCAGTTGTATCAAACTGCTAAAAAGTCTAACAGGAATGGAAACAGACTGACCACCCAACATCGACAATGGCAAACTCAGCCCTGTCGGCCCTGCAAAGTCCCCCTTACTAACATCTAGGGGGCTAGTGTCAAAATGTGGAGAGCTGTACCACAGACTAGTCAAACAACAGTCTGACATTATCTGTAAGGTATGTTTCTTTGAGTATGACACTGTCCCAGTGGCAGAATAGACCCAGCAAAGGAGGCACAGAGGTATACAGTCAGGAGGGAGTTGCCCTGGGAGTCCTCAACATCAACTCAGGACCCCGTGTAGTCTCATGGCATCAGGGGAAATATGGGCAAGGAAACATCCTGCTGATTACCACGTACCGCCCTGCACTGCCACCTCCTCCCCCCCCGCCCACACCTCAGTTGATGAATCAGTGCTCCTCTATGTTGAACACCACTTGGAGGAAGCACTGAGAGTAGCTAGGGTGCAGAATGTACTCTGGGCGGAGGACTATAATGTCAATGTCCATTACCAAGAGTGGCTCGGTAGCACCGCTACTGACCGAGCTGGCTGAGTCCTAATGGACATAAATGCTAGACGAGTCTGCAGCAGGTGGTGAGAGAATCCACAATCGAGAAAAACATACTTGACTCCATCCTCACCAACCTGCCTGCCTCTGTCCATGACAGTATCGGTAGGAGTGACCACCGCACAGTCCTTGTGGAAGCGAAGTCCTTCTTCACATTGAGGATACCCTCCGTTGTGTTGTGTGGCACTACCACTGTGCTAAATGAGGTAGATTTCGAACAGATCTAGCAACTAACGACTGGGCAACCATGGGGCACTGTGGGCCATCAGCAGCAGCAGAATTGTGCTCAACTACAACCTGTAACCTCATGACCCGGCATGTCCCCACTCTACCATTACCACCAAGCCAGGGGATTAACCCTGGTTCAATGAAGAGTGCAGGAGGGCATGTCAGAGTAGCACCAGGCATACCTAAAAATGAGGTGTCAAACTGACGAAGCAAGAACACAGGACTACTTGTGTGCCAAACAGCATAAGCAGCAATTTATAGACAGAGCTAAGCGATTCCACAACCAACAGATCAGATCTAATCTCTGCGGTCCTGCCATATCCAGTCGTGAATGGTGGTGGACAATTAAACAACTCACTGGAGGAGTAGGCTCCACAAATATCCCCATCCTCAATGATGGGGGAGCCCAGCACATCAATGCGAAAAATAAGGCTGAAGCATTTGCAACAATCTTCAGCCAGAAGTGCCGGGTGGATCATCCATCTCAGCCTCCTCTGGTGGTACCCAGCATCACAGATGCCAGTCTTCAGCCAATTCGATTCACTCCACATGTGTAATGTACTTGGAATGCAGGACTATATTCTTGTAAGAAGGTACAGTAAACTTTATTTAGAGTCCAGATGAAGCCACGTGCTTGTTCCAAGGTCAAGGCTAAAAAGCTCCACCCCTAAGATTCCCTGCACTTAAGGCTGATTTGCATATACAGTCACATGATCCCCATAACAGTAAGAAATGGTTTAACTTACAATCATTACATTCCTCCCCCTTTAATTTTGGTTTACCCTCTTATTTACAAAAACATCTTAATCCATATTATATACAATTCTATACAGTTCAAGCCATTATAAATTTTGTCTTTGAGGAAGTTTTCAGATTCAGGTAGACTGACGCAACTCTACAACTGGAGGTTCTTCCATTGGTTCGACTTGTACAGGAACTGCAGCACCAGGGACATCCCTACACAATGGCAGTTCAGAATTATTTACTTCAACAGAGACATCTGGTATGTCTATTCTTTGTCGATCTGGTACCTCAGGGGTCGAAGTTTCGACTTCGATTTCAGGTGGATTAATTGGTTGTTGGAGGATTTCTCAACTTCTGAGATGACCCATGTGTTTCCTAACAATCTTTTTTCTCCACATCTAATTGATAAAATAAAGGTCCTGTTTTAGAGACGATTGTACCGGTGACCCATCTCAGTCCAGTTGCAAAATTTCATACAAAAACTGTCTCTCCCATAATAAACTCTCAATCTTTACTGTGAACGTTATGATTCACTTTCTGACTATCCTGGTTTTCCTCCACCGTTCCCTCTAAATTAGGGGAGACTGTTATCAGGGAATTACTGAATACCGACTTAGGGAACAGGAATCTTGAAATTTGTGTTTCTGGTAGTTTCTTCATGCCTGTTTTAAAGGTTTGTACTGCTCTTTCTGCTAACCCATTGGATGAGGGATGATACGGTGCTGTTCTGACGTGTTTAATCCCATTTAGGTTCATGAATCTTTGGAATTCAATGCTAGCGAAAGCAGTAGCTGACACAATAGCTTCAGGTAAACCATGAATACTAAAACTCTGGCACAGTTTTTCAATGGTTGCAAGTGAAATAGGTGATCTCACTTCAAATATGTCCATCCAGTTGGAATGTGCGTCGATAATCACAAGAAACATGGTACCTAGAAATGGACCTACATAGTCCAAATGTATTCTAACCCAGGGTTGACCAGGCCACCCCCTCAGATGCAGTGGAGCTGAAACGGCAACTTGTGCTGTTGCTGACACTGCAGACAGTGTTTCACCATTTTTTCTATATCACAGTCTATACCTGGCCACCAGATATAAACTTGTGCTAGTATCGTCATTTTCAAAATACCAGGATTTGCACTTTGAAGTTCTTCCAATAATGTTTCCCTTCCTTGCAAAGGGATAATGACTCTTCCTCTTCATAACAAGATACCATCTTGACAACTCAGTTCAGATCTATGTACAAAGAATAGTTTTAATTCTTCTGGGACTTGTGCATTTGACCATCCTTGTAATACTTGTTCATGGACTCTTGCTAAAATTGGATCCCGATTTGTCCAATTCTTTATATGTCTTGCGCAGACTGGTGAAGTGTTCAGGAAATTCAACACAAGCACTACCTCTTGAGGTACTGGTATGTGTATAATACTATGGAGATGACTGAGGGCATTTGCATTTGCTATATGCACACTCAGATGGTGTGTAAAGGTGTACTCGTTTGCCGACAAAATTAAAGCTCATCTTTGAATTCTAGTAGAGGCTATCAGTGGGATTGCCTTATCTTCACTAAACAATCCTAACAGTGGTTTGTGATCTGACACTGTGTCGACTGTCCAAAATATTAATGCAACTTCTTTACTCCGACTGTGATAGATAAGCCCTCTTTTTCAATTTTGTGAGTATCCTTTCTCTGCTTCAGAAAGGGTTCTGGATACATATCCTTCTGGCTTTTTAGATTTGATTTATTTTTCTTCTTTTTGTTTTTTGCCACAGGCTTTTGACTCATCTTTCATTTTGATTGCACAGTCGGCCACATTTCTCTCTGGTGAAATCTTAACTTGGTTCGGTACGGTGGTTGAGTTACCCATTTGCACCTTGGAAAGTTCCATGACTTTTCCTTCTAATGTCTCTTTTGCCTCAATCAACTGATTCTTCAGTTCTTCTGTCTTTTGTTTTGTATCTTTTGGTTTCCTCTTGGAACACTGAACACTGTTGGTTTGTTTCTTCCGACTGTTTCTTCTGTTGCTTCAGGGTGGCACTGTATTCGTTTAGCCTCTTTTCGTGATTCACCTGGGGAATCAGCTCTGACCTGAGGTATCCTGGCTTCCCATGAAGATCCTTCGGTTCTTCTATCTCAATCCAAAAGACACCATCATATTCCCTTGTCAACTCAGGATTTCTCCTTGTCCTGACCTGAAAAATTTCTGACCAGCTTAGTTTGCTTTCCTTCAACCCAATCATGGCCCAGGAGGCTAGGTCCTTCTCCAGTTACAATAATTATTGGCAGCTGAGCTTTCTGTTGTCTGTATGATACAGGTACAAAGGTTATTACTTTTACCTGTATTACTTCTCTCGTACGTGATTTTAATTGAGCAGCGGTTTTCGCCAAACTCAATGACTGAGTACCTTCTCTGAGATATTAAAGATGTCTTCTCCCACCACTGAGGGTGATGCTCCTGTGTCAATCTCCATGAGCAGGGTCTTTCCATTTACTTAGGACCATAGAACTATAAAACACTACAGCACAGAAAACAGGCCATTCGGCCCTTCTAGTCGGTGCCGAAATAGTATTCCGCTAATCCCAGTGACCTGCACCTAGTCCACAACCCTCCAGACCTCTCCCATCCATGTATCTATCCAATTTATTCTTAAAACTTAAGAGTGAGCCCACATTTACCACGTCAGATGGTAGCTCGTTCCACACTCTCACCATTCTCTGAGTGAAGAAGTTCCCCCTAATGTTCCCCCTAAACCTTTCCCCTTTCACCCTAAAGCCATGTCCTCTCGTGATTATCTCTCCTAATCTAAGTGGAAAGAGCCTACTCGCATTTACTCTGTCAATACCACTCATAATTTTGTAAACTTCTATCAAATCTCCCCTCATTCTTCTACGCTCCAAGGAATAAAGTCCTAACCTGTTTAATCTTTCCCTGTAACTCAACTCCTTAAGCCGCAGCAACATCCTAGTAAATCTTCTCTGCACTCTCTCAATCTTACTGATATCCTTCCTGTAGTTAGGCGACCAGAACTGCACACAATACTCCAAAGTTGGCCAAACCAATGTCTTATACAACCTCACCATAACATCCCAACACCTACACTCAATACTTTGATTTATAAAGGCCAGTATGCCAAAAGCTTTCTTCACAACCCTGTCTACCTGCGACGCCACTTTCAGGGAATTATGTATCTGAACTCCCAGATCCCTTTGTTCCTCCGCACTCCTCAGTGCCCTACCATTTACTGTGTGTCCTATCTTGGTTTGTCCTTCCAAAATGCAAACCTCACACTTTTCCGCATTAAATTCCATCTGCCATTTTCTGGCCCATTTTTCCATTTGGTCCAGATCCCTCTGCAAGCTTTGAAAGTCTTCCTCGCTGTCCACAACGCCTCCAATCTTAGTGTCATCAGCAAACCTGCTGATCCAATTTACCACATTATCATCCAAATCATTGATATAGACAACAAACAACAATGGTCCCAGCACAGATCCATGAGGCACACCACTAGTCACCGACCTCCAGTCTGAGAAGAACTCATCCACTACCACTCTCTGTCTTCTCCCACACAGCCAATTTCGAATCCAGTTTACAACCTCTCCATAGAAATGAAGTGTCTGAAACTTCTGAACTAACCTCCCATGTGGGACCTTGTCAAAGGCCTTACTGAGGTCCATGTAGACAATATTCGCAGCCTTTCCTTCATCTACATTCTTGGTAACCTCCTTGAAAAAACTCTACTAGGTTCGTTAAACATGACCTACCACGCACAAAGCCATGCTGACTATCCTTAATCAGCCCTTGGCTGTCCAAATAATTATATATCCGATCTCTCAGAACACCTTCCAATAATTTACCTACTACTGACATCAGGCTCACTGGCCTGTAATTACCTGGTTTACTTTTAGAGACTTTTTAAACAATCGAACAACATGAGCTACCCTCCAATCCTCTGGCACCTCACCCGTGGCTAAGGACATTTTAAATATTTCTGCCAGGGCCCATTCAATTTCTACACTCGTCTCCCTCAAAGTCCGAGGGAATATCATGTCAAGCCCGGGGGATTTATCTACCTTTATTCACTGTAAGGGAGCAAGCACCTCCTCCTCTTCAATCTCTATATGTTCCATGACACTACTGCTTGTTTCCTTTCCTTATACACTACTGATGTAAAAAAACTGTTTAAGATCTTCCCCATCTCGTGAGGCTCCACACATAGATGACCACTCTGATCTTCAAGGGGACCAATTGTGTCCCTTACTATCCTTTTACTCTTAATATACTTGTAGAAACCCTTCGGGTTTACCTTCACATTATCTGCCAAAGCAACCTCATGTCTTCTTTTTGCCTTCTTGATTTCCTTTTTTAGTATTTTCTTACATTTTCTATACTCTACAAGTACCTCATTTGCTCCTTGTTGCCTCTGCCTGCTATACACCTCTCTCTTCTTCTTAACCAGATTGCCAATATCCCTTGAAAACCAAGGTTCCCTATACCTGTTAACTTTGCCTTTAATCCTGACAGGAACAAGCCAACTCTGCACTCTCAAAATTTCCCCTTTGCATGCCTTCCACTTACTGAACACATCCTTGCCAGAAAACAACTTATCCCAATCCACTCTTCCTAGATCCTTTCTCATTTCCACAAAATTGGCCTTTCTCCAATTTAGAATCTCAACTCGAGGACCGGACCTATCCTTATCCATTATTAACTTAAAACTAATGACATTGTGGTCACTAGACCCAAAATGTTCGCCTACACATACTTCTGTCACCTGACCTGTCTGGTTTCCTAATAGGAGATCAAGTATTGCATCCTCTCTTGTTGGTACCTCTATATATTGATTTAGAAAACTTTCCTGAACATATTTGACAAACTCCAAGCCATCCAGCCCTTTTACAGTATGGGAGTCCCAGTCAATATGTGGAAAGTTAAAATCTCCTATTATCACAACTTTCTGTTTCTTACATCGGTCTGCTATCTCTCTACAGATTTGCTCCTCCAATTCTCTCTGACTATTGGGCGGTCTATAATACAACCCTATTAATGTGTTCACACCTTTCCCATTCCTCAGCTCTACCCATATGGCCTCTGTAGACGAGCCCTCCGGGCTGTCCTGCTTAAGCACAGCTGTGATATTTTCCCTGACTATAATGCCACTCCTCCCCCTTTCATCCCTCCACCTCTATCACGTCTGAAACAACGGAACCCCGGAACATTGAGCTGCCAGTCCTGCCCCTCCTGCAACCAAGTCTCACTAATAGCAATAATGTTGTAATCACACGTGCCAATCCACGCCCTAAGCTCATCTGCCTTTCCAACAATACTCCTTGCATTGAAATAGATGCACCTGAGAACATTTCTATCAAGTACAAACCTTTGATTTCTGTCTATACATGCATTCCTCGCTTGACCTTTATCCTCCTCCACCTCACTATCTGCTCTAACACTCTGGTTCCCTTCCCCCTGCAAATCTAGTTTAAACGCCCCGGAGCAGCACTAACAAACCTACCTGCAAGCATGTTAATCCCCCTCCAGTTCAGGTGCAAATCGTCCCGTTGGAACAGGTCCCACCTTCCCTGGAACAGAGCCCAATTGTCCAGAAACATGAAGCCCTCCCTCCTGCACCATCTCCTTAGCCAAGTATTTAGCTGCATTATCCTTCTATTTCTAGCCTCAATAGCACGTGGCACGGGTAGCACTCCTGAGATCGCAACCCTGGAGGTCCTGTCCTTCAACTTTGCACCTAACTCCCTAAACTGTCTTTGCAGGACCTCCTCCTCCTTCCTATCCATGTCATTGGTCCCTACATGGACCACGACATCTGGCTGCTCACCCTCCCTCCTGAGAATACTGAGAACTCGATCCGAGATATCGCGGACCCTGGCACCAGGGAGGCAACAGACCATCCGGGATTCTCGATCTCTTCCACAGAACCTCCCATCTGTCCCCCTAACTATCAAATCCCCTGTCACTACTGCTCTCCTCTTTTCCCTCCCTTCTTTCTGAGCTGAGGGTCCAGCCTCGGTGCCAGAGACGCTACCACTGCAACTTGTTCCTGGTAGGTCGTCCCCACCAACAGTATCCAAAACGGTATACCTATTGTTGATGGGAACGGCCACAGGAGTGCTCTGCTCTTTCTGTCCATCCCCTTCCCTCTCCTGACATTCACCGAGATGCCTGCCTCCTGACTTTTAGGGGTGACTGTCTCCCTGAAACTCCTGTCTATTACTGCCTCTGCCTCCCGAATGATCCGAAGTTCATCCAGCTCCAGCTCCAGTTCCCTAACTCGGCTTCTCAGGAGCTGCAGCTGGATGCACCTTTTGCAGGTGTAATCATCAGGGACAATTGTGCTGTCCCTGACTTCCCACATGCTGCATTCGGAGCACTCGACTGCCCCAACTGCTGTCTCCATTACCTACTCCTAAGTTACTTAAAGGACTTTACCTGGCCCTACCCCACTGGGAGCAAGCTCGTCCTCAGCCTCTGCTCGCCTAAGCCTCTCGAGCCAAAGCCTAAAAGCTCCACTCCTTCACTGGGCCACTCACACACTGGCCGCTCCTCTTCAGCTTCCCGTTCCTTTTATTTTCAATCTCGGTGCTCTTTTTCAAATGACCTCCCTTCGCTCTCCACGCTTTTTTCAACTGACCTCCCTTCAAGCTCCGCGCTCTTTTTCAAAATGTAGAAGTGATTGGTTCAGTTTTCCTGGCCTTCAGGTTGTGTACAGAATACATGTTAGCCTCAGTAATTTCACGCTCATTTATATTATGCACTTTATTTAACTAGATCTACTGTCACTATGGCTGCCTTGATTTAGTTCTGCACTTCTCAAGTGCAGTAAACGGCACTGAATGGCATCGCCGTTTGTACTGCAAACCAAATGATCTCGCAATGTTTCGTTTAATGTATCACTGACGTCACAGTGCTCCGTTAACTGTTTTAACTTCACAAAGTATGTTGTGATCGATGCACCGGAAGCCCTTAGTCGAGAGTTAAACTTGAATCCTTGCATGATCACTGAAAGTTTAGGCTGAAAATGTCCTTTTACGAGGTCTACTTGCTCAATGAAGGATCTGGAATTTGGCGCGTTCAGAGTCGTCAAGCTATGGGTTAGATCATAGGTTTTGCTCCCACAGACACTTAGAACTGCTGCCTTCTGTTTCTCCTCCATGGTTATTTCATTAGCTAGAAAGTAGAAACCTAATCACTCAATGTATTGACTGCAGTCCTGTATGTTGAGTTGTACAAGTCAACTCTACTTAAGAAAGGCCTTGCTGTTGGGTACACTTCTTTTCTTTCTTCCCTTCAAAAAATCGAAATACTCAGTTGCGAGGTGAGGTGCTGCGTTGGCGCTTTTTTATCCATGTCGCCAGTTGTAATTTATTTGGAATGCAGGGCAGGTTTCTTGTAAGAAACAGTAAACTTTATTTACAGACTCTAAATGAGGCTGCATGCTTGTTCCAAAACCAAGGCTAAAAACCCCCACCCCTAAGATTCCCTGCACTTAAGGCTGATTCGTCTATATAGTCACATGATCCCCATAACAATAAGAAATTGTTTAACTTACAATCATTATAATGTGACATCAAGAAATGACTGAAGGCACTGGATACTGCAACAGTTATGGGCCCTGACAACAGTCCAATAGTAATACTGAAGACCTGTTCTCCAGAACTTGCCGCATTTCTAGCCAGCTGTTCCAGTACAGCTGCAACACTGGCATCTACCCAGCAATGTGGAAAATTGCCCAGGTATGTCCTGTGCTCAAAAGACAGGACAAAGCCAACCTGCCAATTAGCACCCCATCAGTCTACTCTCAATCATCAGTAAAGTGATGGAAGGGGTCATCAACAGTGCTATAATGCGGCACATGCTTAGCAATAACCTGCTCACTGATGCTGAGTTTGGGTTCTGCCAGGGCCACTCAGCTTCTGACCTCATTACAGCCTTGGTTCAAACATGGGAAAGAGAGCTGAACTCCATAAGTGAGGTGAGAGTCACTGCCCTTGACATCAAAGCAGCATTTGACCGAATGTGGCATCAAGGAGCTCAAGCAAAACTGGAGTCAATGGGAATCAGGAGGAAAACTTTCCACTTTATACCTAGCATAAAGGAAGATGGTTGTGGTTGTTGGATGTCAATCATCTCAGTTCCAGGACATCACTGCAGGTGTTACTCAGGGTTCTGCCCTCAACACAACCATCTTCAACTGCTTCATCAATAACTTTCCTTCAATCATAAGGTCAGAAGTGGGGATATTTGCTGATGATTGCATAATGTTCAGCACCATTCGTAACTCCTCAGGTCTGAAGCAGTCCTTGTCCAAGTGCAGCAAGACCTGGACAATATCCAGGCTTGGGCTGGCGAGTAACATTAGCATCACACAAGTGCCAGGCAATCACCATCTCCAACAAGAGAGAATCTAACCACTGCCCCTTGAAATTCAATGGCACTACCATCGCTTAGTCAACTATCAACACCCTGGGGGGTTACCATTGACCAGAATCTGAACTGGACTAGCCATTTACGTACTGTGGCTACAAGAATAGGTCTGAGGCTAGGGATTCTGTGGCGAGTAACTCACCTCCTGAAGCCTGTCCACTATCCACAAGGCAGTGTGATGGAATACTCTCCACTTGCCTGGATGAGTGCAGCTCCGACAACACTCAAGAAGCTTGACACCATCTAAGACAAAGCAACCTGCTTGATTGGCACCCATCCACAAACATTCACTCCTTCCACCACCGACACACGATGGCAACAGTGTGTACACGATGCACTACAGGAACTGACCAAGGCTTCTTAGACAGCACTTTCCAAACCTCCGATCTCTACCATCTTGAAGGAAGAGGACAGCAGACACATGGGAGCACCACCACCTGGAAGTTCCCCTCCAAGTCACTCACCATCCTGATTGGAAATATATCACTATTCCTCTACTGTCGCTGGGTCAAAATCCTCCCTACACTACATGGATTGCAGCGGTTCAAGAAGGCAGCTCACCACCACCAATTAGGGATTGGTAATAAATGTTGGTCTAACCAACGTTGCCAGCATCCCTTGAATGAATAAAATAAAACCTGAATAGCACTGGGGCAAATGTCCTTGTAGAGAGATTCACTAGTGTTGTTGGGAGTGTTTAAACTTGTTTGGCAGGGGGATGGGAGCCTGAGGGCAGATTCAGATAGGACAAATTCAGATGAGGGAATGGGAGACAGAAAATTAGTGAGTGACACTGAAAGACAGAAGAAGCAACAATTAAAAAATGTACAGCACAGGAATTTGGCATTGTTAAAAGGTATATATTTAAATGCACAGAGTATAGCCGATGAGCTGAGGCACAGATAGACACATGGCAGCATGATATCATTGCTACAATGGAAACTTGGCTTAAAGGGACAAAAAAAGCACCTCAACAGCCCTGGGTATAGGGTTTTCAGCAGGTTAGAGACTGAAATAAAAATGGTGGGGGTGTGGCATTATTGGTAAAAGGATCAATTACAGCTGTGTGGAGGGATGATATACCAAATGAATCATCAAATGAAGCCCATATGGGTTGAGCTCAGAAATACAAAAGGGGCAGCCACACTACTAGTATTATAGACCCTCAAATAATGAGAGGGAGATAGAAGAGCAAATATGTAGGCAAATTTCTGAGGGCAAAATCAATGGAGTAATGATAGTAGGAGACTTTAACTGCCCTAATATCAATTGGGATACGAACAGCGTGAAGAGCACAGAGGGCACAAAATTCTTGAACTGCATTCAAGAGAACTTTTTTAGCCAGCACAGGACAAGCCCAATGAGAGGGGGTGCAATTCTAGAATTAGTCTTAGGAAGTAAAGCTGAGTAAGTGGATGAAGTAGCAGTGGGTGACCATTTTGTGAGTGACCATAATACAGTTATATTTAGCATAATTATAGAAAAGGATAAAGACAGAATAGGAGTATAAGTTCTAAAGTGTGGAAAGACAAATTTTACAAAGCTGAGAAGTGATCTAGTGAAAGTGGACTGGTTACAGCTACGTGAAGAGAAATCAGTGACAGACCGGTGGGAGGCATTCAAAAGTAAGATTTTACACGGGCATGGTGTATACATGTCTCCCTAAAGAAAAAGGGTGATATTGCCAAATCTAGAGCCCTTGGTTATCTAGAAGCATACAGGGTAGGTTGAAGCAAGAAAAGAAAGCTTATGAATGTCACAAAACACTTCATACTTTAGAAAGCCTAGAGGTGTATAGAAAATAAGGGGTGAGGTAAAATAGGAAATCAGGAAAGCAAAGGGGGATATGAAAAGAGATTGGCAGGTAAAATCAAGGAAAAGGTTTTATCTGTACATCAAGAGCAAGAGGATAACTAAGGAAAGGGTAGGGCTTATCAGGGATGTACAAGGTAACTTATGCCTTGATGCAGAAGATGTGAACAGGGTTCTTAATGAGTACTTTGTCTCTGTCTTTACATAGGAGAGGGATGATGCAGACATTATAGTTAATGAAGAGAGTGAAATATTAGCTACAACAAGCAAACTAGGAGAGCAAGTACTGGAGGGACTGACATCCTTGAAGGTGGATCAATCATTAGGGCAAGATAGATTGTATCCCAAGTTGTTAAAAAAAGTGCTGTAACCTGCAAGGCTACAGACTTGGTCTGGAAGGTGGGATTAGAATGTGCGGCTAGTTTTTTTGAGCCAGTGCAGACACAGTGGGCTGAATGGCCTCTTTCTGTGCTGTAACTTTTCTATGAACTATGTGGTCTTGCTATTTCCATAGTTTCAATCATTGATCACTTCCTTGTATCATTCACCACCCATACCCCCTTCCATGCCCCAACCCTACCTTCTTATGTATCCATCTATGGAAACAAACTATCCCCCAATTCCCTTACAATGCACTTTCACAATCTCAACTTTCTAGCCTTTGGCCCTCCATTCGCCATGATACTTCTGCAGCTGCTGATTTACTCAATCACTCACTCGCAGCTACTGTCCTAATCTCCAATGAAACCATTACTCTCTCTCACTCTGGCCATTCCCCGAGTATGGCCCTCATTTCCACTCCCTTAAGTCCAAGGGGTGCAGACTTGAAAAGTTTAGCCATACATCACTGGGTCTGGTTGGACCATTTCAAACAGTACCAGGTCCTTCTCTCATTTGCAAAAAGTGTTCTCTATTCCAGGACGATCCTGGAATGCAAGAATAATCCTTGGTTTCATTTTCCTCCTGCTGACCATCCTCTTAAGACCCTCTTCCCCATCCCCTCCACCCTCACCTCTGACAACAAGTGCAAGGAGCTCATGGGCTTCTTTATCGCTAAGATTGAGACATCCTGATCAGCTGCCTTTGCCACGCTCTTCCCTTTCACTCACCTACCTGGCCAACCTTCCTTTAATGCTTACCCCTGCTCTAGCCCTGAACTCACACCTTTCTCTAGATTCTCTCCGATCTCCCCCCATGCCCTCACTGAGCTCACCTTGTCCATGAGACTCACCTCATGTTCCCTCAATCCTATTCTCACTAAACTGCTAATCACCCAACCTCCCCTTTTGACCTCCCTGTTAGCCGATACTGTAAATGGTTCTCTCTTCAGGTGTTATCCTTCTCTCCTTTAAAATCTTCCGTCATTACCCCTCTCTTTAAAAAAACTCTTCACTCCTCCATCCTTACAAACTATCATCCCATCTCCAACCTCCCTCTCCTCTCTAAAATCCTTGAAATGCTGTCACTTCCCAAAACCATTACCATTTTTCTGAAATTCCATGTTTGAATCCCTCCAATCAGGTTTCCACCCTGCCACAGTACTGAAATGGCTCTTATCAAAGTTACAAATGACATCCTATGTGAATGTGACAAAGGTAAACTTTCCCTTCTCACCCTTCTCGACCTGTCAGCAGCCCTTGACATGGCTGACTTCCAGCGTCTCTCCACTTTGGTCCAGCTGGATGGGATTGCTTTCCCATTGTTCCAGTCTTATCTATTTAATCATAGTCAGAGAATCACTTGCAATGGCTTCTCTTCCTGATTCCACTGGTATACTTACCTCTGGTAGCCTTGGCCCTCTCCTATTTCTCATCAAAAGCTGCCCCTTAGTGACATCATCCAAAAAAGCAATGTTAATTTTCACATGTACGCTGACAACACCCAGTTCTAGCTCATGACCAGTTCTCTTGACTCCTCCACTGTTGCTAAATTATCAGACTGCTTATCTAACACCCAGTGCTAGATTGGCAGAAATTTCCTCCAATTAAATATTGGGAAGACTGAAGTTATTGTTTTCGGTTCTACCTTTGAAGCTCCCTAGCTACGACTCCATCCCTGTCCCTGGCAACAGTCTGAGACTAAGTCAGTCTATTCACAACCTTGGTGTCATATTTGATCCTGAGATGAGCTTCCAACCTTATATTCACACCATCACTAAGACCACCCAGTTCCACCATTGCTCAACTTTGCCCCTGTCTCAGCTCATCTGCTGCTAAAACCCTCATTGGGCCTTTTTTACCTGTAGACCTGACTATTTCAATGCACTCCTGGCTGGTCTCGCACATTCTACCCTCTGTAAACTTGAGGTCATCCAAAATCTGCTGCGTGTCTTAATTCGCAGCAAGTTCCGGTCCTCTCTCACACCTGTGCTTACTGACCTACATTGGCTCCCAGTCAAACAACATTCTGATCTTAAAATACTCATCCATGTTTTCAAATCCCTCAATGGCCTTGCCCCTTCAATCTCCTCGAATCCCACAACCCTCTGAGTTACCTGTGGACAAAAGGCATTTGAGGGAAGTCAAAAGGGAAGCTAGTTTGCAATATAATGTGTAATAAAATGAGGGTTGAAAATCTACAGCCCTTGTGATACAATCCTACCATAACTTTGGAAGGTAATTTAATGAAACTTGCATTTTATCGCTGGGGCAGCATTTACTGGCTAATTCCAACAATAACTTGGCCTCCTGCTTTCTTCCCACAAGTAGGGGTGATACTATTATTGTTTTCCACTCCACTTCCTTACTATTACATAACCGTACTAAAATTAATCAGAATTCTGCTTTCTAAATGCCCAGTTGTCAAACCAATTGGCTTTAAGCCATTTCATATTCAAGTCATGCACCTTTCTAACTTGACTGATCATTTAACAGCTTAGTTGTCAATCAAGAACAAACCATTTGCTGAAAATAGTTCCTATCCCCCTTTCGCATGCACAAGTATTAGAAATCGTCTTGTTTTTGTGTCAAAAGCTTTGTAATGCGGATTACATCAAGACTAAAAGAGAAATAAAAAATCATGGTTTGTTGCATATTAAAGCATGTGTGGAACTTTCCAGTTCACAGTGGTCTCCCACACCCTTTGCCAAAATCAAACCAAGTATGCCTTGGTTTCTCTCTGTTCCCAGTCCACAGAAACTGTAATTTGTTTTGCTTTTATAGCACATCTTACTTTTAAGCTATTGTTCCTTCTTTTTTGAACATAAAGTTCATTCCCAATCATGTTACAGCCAAACTACATCAGGCATGTTAAGTATAAAGGTCACCACCTTCCATTGTGTGCTAAGTCTGGCTCTATATTTCTGCAATTCTTGGCTCATTCAGTCCTAAACATAATAACAATACTTTTGTGAGTAACAGCCCCAGATGTTTTGCACCTACTGTTAAAGCAAAGTTATTTAAGTCATTGTTACAAATAATAGATTAGAAACAGCTGTAAAAATAGTGGCAAGTTCATGGTGTCTGCAATTATCATGTATAAAAGAGACAGCAATTTATGGTGGGGAAGAAATTCACTACAAATTGCTGGACGAATTTTGCCTTTTGTCTCTCCAGACCTAGAAAAATGACCATCTCACTCCGAGCTTCCCGATATATGTCGTGAAATTGCTGTGTTTGCACTGTTGATGTGAGGTAATTTCACCATGGCCATTTAGGGCTGGTATTTCATGTTGTAAGAACGCTATTAATGATGTAACTTATGGACCTGACATGTAACTCAACATTGCAGGCCCAGAAGGGAACAATTGAAACTGTGGACTATCTCTGTCCCACAGGTAGTAAATTGTTCCCCGAGATTTTTGCAATTTAAATGTTTTTTCTTACCCTCTCCTTTCAGCCTATTCCCTTCTCTTTTGTCCGTTCTGTTTCTTTCTCTATTCTTAATTTACATTGGTTAAGGAAATAAAATATTGGACCTAGCGTTCAGGAAATTCCAGTTGCACTGTTGGCAATTTTGCACTGTTATCAATTCACTCTTCCAGCTGTTTGCAATGCAAAAGTAAGACAGTCTGAAGAAGGAAGAAACCAATTCACCGCGCTTGCTGCAAGTTGCAACATTTTAACAATTTCTGGCCGCATGGATGAAAAATCCATGAATTTTTTCCAGTCACACCCACTCTACTGCACTCCAAGCCCAGCAAGTGTGCAGTAGGAGGGCCTGAAATTAAGCCACAATCTGGTTGTGACATCTCCTACTGACTTCTGCAGGGCATTGGTTGAAGTGAAACTTCTGCACATGAACACTTAAAATATAAACTAAAGAGGACAATTCTAAAAGAGATGCAAGAACTAAGCAACCTGGGATGCACAAATCATTAAAAATGGCAGGGCAGTTGAGAAAGTGGTTGAGAAGGCATATAAGCTTTATAAATAGAGGCATAGGGAACAAAAGCAAGGAAGTTTTGATGAGCCTTGAAAAACCACTCATTCACCCACAACTATAGTAATGGTCCAATTCTAGGCATCAGACTTTAAGCTGGGGTTGTTTCTTTTAGAAAGTGAAAATTGATATAACATGTAGGGGTAATGTTAACTAAGTAAATATATAGTGTACATCGTCGGTGACATAGGATCGTATGATAATAGAGCATGGAGAGAGATAGTTCTGTATACAGTTTCATGCAGAGACTAGCTTGTAAATAGTTAGCATAACATTCAATAAAAGATCAAGTTTGCTAACAGCATAGCCACCAGTATTGCCTCTAAGACCAAAACAACAATAACAGGTGGTGGCAACGGTTAAACATGACGAAAGGAGCAACAAGTGAAAAGCCCAGCGACTGGACGGAGCAGATGGGGAATGACTGCAGGACAAAGACAGCGCAGAAAATTCTTCAACCATACTCCATAAAAAGCAACAAGGAAGAGATGGAAAAAAATCCTACTTTTACCAGAGCTTCGACCACATGGAAGGCCAGGATGAAGCTGAGAAGTGGCAGAGCTGGTATTACAGGTTTACCAGGTATAGAACAGCAGTTGGACTAGCAGAAAATACTACGAAAGAGCAGGTCAGTACCTTCCTCTACACCACAGGCAGTAGTGTAGATGATATTATGGTCAGACAGGGCATAAATGAAGACATGACATCATATGAAGAAGTTATCAAAGCCTTCAACTTATTTTAATCTTCAGAAGAGCACCATTATAAAGTGAGCAAAATTTAATAGGTGCACCCAAAAACCAGAAGTGAACTATATTGATTAGCAGAAAATTGTGAATATAGAGACCTGGAAGATGATAGATTTAAAGTAAGGGGCAGGAGGTTTAGAGGGGATGTGAGGAAGAATTTTTTCACCCAGAGGGTGGTGAGAATCTGGAACTCACTGCTTGAAAGGGTGGTAGAGGCAGATACCCTCATAACATTTAAGAAGTATTTGGATGTGCACTTGCGATGTTATGGCATACAAGGCTATGGGCCTGGTGCTGGAAAATGGGATTAGAATAGTTAGATACTTGTTTGACCGGCGCAGACTCGATGGGCCGACGGGCCATGTTCTGTGTTGTAGACTTCTATGACTCTATGACTCTATGAATTAATTCAGGATTGCATTGTCATGGGAGCCTTAGAAGAGGCACTTCCTGATTTTTTGCAGTCGCGGGAAGACTTGATGCTATCGAAAGCGGCAAGGATAATGAGGCAAGCAGAAGAGAGAAAGCAAAACAAAATTTTTATTTGAGGTGAAAAAGGAATCTTGTGGGGAAAACAGGCTGACAGTCCAGTTTATAGCATGTAAAAATGCAGCACACCTAACCCCAAACAGAGAAAAAAAGAGGGCATAGTGGCTGTCACTATTCAGTGTTTTCATTGTGGTAGGAAAAGGCTGCATCGGCATGAAGAATGCCTCGCCAAAAATATGAAGTGCCATTTCTGTGAGAAGAAAGGCCATTATAAATCAGATTGCTGCAGCAAACAGATCTTAACAAAGTACTTGAAGGACAAACAGTCAAGACCATGTACCATTCAGGAAATTGAAGACATTCAAAAAGTTGAAGAAGAAAAAGAACCAGAAGTACCATTCTTGGAGAAACCACACGATCAAATGGAAACCACTTGAGTGCAGATATTATGGTCAGTGGACATAAAACAAACTTCAAGTTAGACACCGGTGCATGAGTTTCAATTCTGTCAGACGTAGAAAAGTGGTTAAAACCCAGGATACACCAGTTATTGACCATAAGACTTCATGGTCCAGGAGGCATTCAACTGAAAGTTAAGGAATAATTGACTGCTAAACTGCAGCACAAAGGAAGAGAAATCACAGAAGCTTTGTATGTGATTCAGAATCAAGAATGCTCATTAATTCGAAACACAAGCACAGAAAACAGATGAAGGATGTGTTAAAATCAGAGAATACTGCAAAGAGGAATGACCAGATTGTGTTCCTAACAATCCCATTTTAAACAGTACTTTGAGCAACACAGACATCTCAGTATTGTGGATGATTTATCAATCTACAATGAGAGGTTGGTCATACCAAGAGTCCTCAGACTCAAAATTCCCTTCAAATAATACACCAGGGACATCTAGGCATTAGAAAATGCCGTACTATGGTGCTAAATTCAGTTTGGTGGCCAGGAATTTCAAAATTACTAGAGGACATGATTTCAAGTTGCATAACTTGTGCAATCCATTGTCAGGAACAGAAGGAACCTTTGATGGTATTATCATTTCCATCCAGACCCTGGGAACATCTTGGAGTGGACCTATTCGAGATCAAGTGGAAGATAGTCCTCATAGTTGTTGACTGTTAGTCCAGATGGATTGAGGTTAAACATCTTCATGGAACAACCTCAGAAGCGCTCATCAATTCACCAAAAGAAATTTTTGCCACACATGGCATTCCAGACAATGGCCCACAGTTTGTGAATGAATGGTTCAAGAAATTTACAGAAGACTATGGATTTATCCACACAACTAGTACATCCATGTACCCACAAGCAAATGGTGAAGCCAAAAGAGGAGTAAGAATGGTCAAAGCTTTGTTGAAAAAGAATGATGATATCAACGTAGCACTGTTGAGCTACCATTCCACAGCACTTCAGAATGGGTTAGCTGCATAAGAACTTCTGATGAGAAGATTACGTACTCAACTTCCTGTTCTTCCACATATACTCATGGCATGTCTAAAAATATCTGACATCAAGAGAGTAAAGGAGAAGGAGGATGAATTCATGCAAATCAGGCGAAGAATTACAATCACCACCACAGAGTCCATGAGTTACTGGAATTCCAATCAGGTGAAATAGGATAGGGAAGGCCAAGTACTGGAAAAGACACAAAGTCCAAGATCTTATCTTGTTGAGACTGAGAATGTGATAGTGAGAAGAAATAGAAAAGCACTCAAAGCAGCAAGAAGACAACCATCAATAGAATGGAATAACTACACTTATGATCCAGATGACAAACTGAACAGAGAACCAATAGTCTTTGAAGGTTCACAAGTTACTCCATAGAGTTCGAGAGAGAACATGGAGAACCTGAATCCTATGCAACTTCCAAGAGAAATATGAACAAGGTCAGGGAGATTGATGAAACCAGCTCAATGCTTATCTCTGTGAACGAGAGATGAAGGCAGAAATTTTGGGGTTGAGATGTAAGATAATGTACATAGTATTTATTGAGTCAGAGATTGGGGAGTGTGAAACTTACATGGGCAGACTGATAATTGAGTGCAATTTCAAAAGGGCAAGAAATTGCATAACTTTCTAAATGACATCATTGAGGTGTAACTTAAATCATGGAGTCTGGCAGCACAGCAGGAGGCCAATCAGTCCATCTTGTCTCTGTCATCTTGTTGATATAATAAACTGTCAGACACTTCCAATGCTGGTAGAAAACCCAGCTGCAAAATTAGGTAGGGTACTACATGGGTAGAAATCTCCTGTAATATGTTTTCACACATTTTTCAATTGTCACTGCCCATTTTACAGTCATGTTTCTTAAGCATTTGATCCATTTGTAATAGAATTATGGGCAGAATTTTCTGGAAGCTCGAAATCAGGTCCGCGCTGCCATTTTACACAGGCAGGCTGATTAAAGCCCATCCAGCATGCTTCACGCTGCATAGCGGGAGTGGCCGGGCAATGGCAGGCGCGCTCAGCCTGCCGGGTCCAATGGCGACCGGGCGGCCTGTATAAAGGAAAGGCTGCTCGCAGTAGCTGGGTGAAGGGCTCTGCAGAGGGGTTATGGAGGAGACGCAAGTCTGGAGAGTAGGCTATTGGGGCAGGCCAGGCTGGAGGGTAGGCCATCGGGGCAGGCCAGGCTGGAGGGTAGGCCATTGGGGCAGGCCAGGCTGGAGGGTAGCCATTGGGGCAGGCCAGGCTGGAGGATAGGCCATTGGGGCAGGCCAGGCTGGAGGGTAGGCCATTGGGGCAGGCTAGGCCAGTGTGCCATAAGAACATAAGAACTAGGAGCAGGAGTAGGCGATTCAGTCCCTCGAGCTTGCCCCGCCATTCAATGCGATCATGGCTGATCTCATTTCAGCCTCAACTCCAATTTCCCGCTCTCTCCCCATAACCTTTCAACCCGTTACTAATTAAAAATCTGTTTATCTCTCCCTTAAATTTATGCAATGTCCCGGCATCCACTGTACTCTGAGGTAGTGAATTCCGCAGATTCATGACCCTTTGAGAAAAGTAATTCCTCCTCATCTCTGATTTAAATCCATCACTCCTTAGCCTAAAACTATGGCCTCTTGTTCTAGAATGCCCGACAAGAGGAAATATCCACTCCATAACAAAAACAGAATTACCTGGAAAAACTCAGCAGGTCTGGCAGCATCTGCGGAGAAGAAAAGAGTTGACGTTTCGAGTCCTCATGTTCTGTCGAAGGGTCATGAGGACTCGAAACGTCAACTCTTTTCTTCTCCGCCGATGCTGCCAGACCTGCTGAGTTTTTCCAGGTAATTCTGTTTTTGTTTTGGATTTCCAGCATCCGCAGTTTTTTTGTTTTTATATCCACTCCATGTCTACTTTGTCCCCTTTAGCATCTTATATATCTCAATTAGATCTCCTCTCATCCTTCTGAACTCGAATGAGTATAGGCCTAAACTCCTCAATCTCTCCTCATAAGACAAGCCTCGCTTCTCTGGAATCAATCTAGTGAACCTCCTCTGAACTGACTCAAGTAAGGGACTAAAACTGTTCACAGTACTCCAGATGCGGACTCACCAATGCCTTGTACAGTTGCAACAACACCTCCTTATTTTTATACTCTATCCCTTTAGCAATAAATGCCAAAATTCCATTTGCTTTCCTTATTACCTGCTGTTCCTGCATACTAGCTTTCAGCGATTCATGAACGAGGACATCCAGATCCCTCTGCACTGAAGCATTCTGAAGTTTCTCTCCATTTAAATAATAAGTCACCTTTTTATTCTTCCGACCAAAATGGATAACCTCACACTTATCCACGTTAAACTCCATCTGCCAAATTTTGGCCCATTCACCTAATCAGTCCATATCCATTTGTAAATTTCTTATTTCTTGATTGCAATTTACTTTCCCACCTGTTTTGATGTCATCTACAAGGTTAGCTATAGTACCTTCAATCCCTAAAACCAAGTCATTAATACAGACACCCGTGCCGAGGTCAGCCTGAGAGGATGGTGAAGAGATGGGTTCTGCACCTGCAGCATGTGTTACACTGTGACCCACATGACTGTTCTGGGGAGAAATTAGAGAAGCTGCATCTAGACACTGTGCTTGAATTGCAGGACATGTCCAAGTCAGAGTGATGACATGCGGGGAGGGGAGCTTCAAGGTGGCGTGGCAAGCAACCATCTGCTGCCCTCTGTGCTTCACATGCTTGCGCGTCCTTGCTATGGAAGGATAAACAATGTGGTGCCTAATGTGATGTAGGCAGCATGTGGCTAAGGGGGTGGTGGGAGGAGGTGAGGAACAGGCCTAGCATCTTTGTGTGAGTGTTCGGCAGCAGCGGGGTGAGGAAGTACTGGAGCCCTGCAATGTTCCACTCTGGTTGAGGTGGGCCGTCCGTGAAGAGAGTCCATGTACGATTTGCACAAATCAATATAATAAAAACAAAAATAAAAATAGCTGGAAAAGCTCAGCAAGTCTGACAGTATCTATGGAGAGGAAGACAGAGTTAACATTTCGAGCCCGTATGACTCTTCATCAGAACAAATCAATGCTCTTCTCTCATTTTCAGGAGAAGAATGCTCATAAAGCAGCAGACCGTGTGAGGACTGGCGGTGGCCAGGCACCGTTAACCATTCTCAGCCGGTTTGAGCAGGAGGCCCTGGATTTGGAGAGGCGCCATGCGCCCAGGTCCACTGGTGCTGGTGAGGCTGGGGTGCCATAGCCAGGTATGTATGCCCAGCAGTGAGGTCAACGTTGTTCTCCCAACAGTCATAGTAGTGCTGAATGTTAATTGATTTAACTTTGTAACATGGCTTGCTGATGGAAGGATGAGCGCATGATGATCCGGGGAACAGGGATGAATTTGACATTGTCTTCACGTTAACTGGTCCAATGTCCTTGTTCTTCCTTTCAGCATCAGCGGAGCAGGACCAGGAGGAGGAGCAACAGGGGCCCCCACTCACAACTGAGGGCCCTGAAGTCTCACCAGCGTCACACCATCTCTGCCAGGCAGGCACCAGAGCAGATACTAGCACCTTGGTGGGAATTCGACCATCAGCTGGTGCCCTGGGGCACAGCGGTGAGGGCAATTCACAGTCGCTGGAGGAGCTGGCAGAGACAGAGAGTGCCCAAGGCGCCAGCAATCAGAGGACTGCAGGGGACCAGGCACACGCTCTGTCGGTGCCTGATGATGTGCCTCTGGAGTCGTCCGCGACACAGCAGGTGCAGGAAATGCGGCGGCTATGCGGGAGATACATGAGGCTATGCTTGGCTTAGTGTCCATGGTGGAGGAGTCTACACGGACGATTGCCAAAGTAATGAGCCACATGTCTGAGCGCTATGCGTCCTCCATGGAGAGAGTGGCTACTCTCGTGGAGAGGCTCCTCCCGGAGACCCATCAGGGCTTCCTGGGGATGCGCTCTGACCAGCAAGTCCTCACATTGGCATTGACCTCAGCTGGTCTGGGTACCAAGTTTCCCAGCTCAGTGCCCATCCATCCACGGTGAGCAGGGAGGTCCAAAGTGAAGCCCCTCTCCCTGTGACCGAAGCATTCGGTGAGGCTGCGACGACTGGGGAGATGCCAGCTGTGGAACTGGCAGCTCCCTCCCAGGCGGGGCCAGCACAGGCTCCACGGGTCAGAGGACGACCGCCAAGGTCATTGAGGCCAACAGGGCAGCAGAGTCAGCAGGTTGTCTCAGATGCCACTCCCAACGAAGGGGCAGCACCAAGACATAGCACCCGTAAGTGTAAACATAAAGCACCTTAGGCACTGGTGCTCCTGTGTTGGCCCAAGATGAGGTCTTTACGATTTGCTTTGAATTGGAACACCCTTGTCATTTTGTTTCACTAAGTTTCTTTGGATGCAATAATAAATTCAGACATGGGACCATGGCTGAGGGTGCCTCTTTTGTTCTGCATGTGTATGGTTTCCAAAAATGTTATGGGCGCTTTGTGGGACATTCAGCTTTATTAACAAGGCCCTTGGTTACTCTTCCTAACCTGGAAGATTTGGCACTTAGGTATCGAGTATGGAGCCTACAGCCCAGGGTTGTCCTGGAGGTCCATCTGTGGTGTGCCAGCTGAAGGTTCGATTGGATTAAAGCCTCCCGGGTGTCCCTGCTTCCCTGGAGTATGCCTGGGTCAGCATCTGCCCCCTCAGCATTTCCCTGTGCATGCTCATCCTCGGACTCACTGCTGGACTCTTCGTGTGCAGCCGCAGCGACTGTGTTGACATCTTCATCATCCCCCCTTTCCAGCGCAAGATTGTGGAGAGCGCAGCATGCAACCACTATTAGCAACACGCAATCGGGGGGGTACTGGAGTGCGCCCCTGATTGGCCAGGCATTTGAAGCAGATCTTGAAGATCAATGGCTCTTTCCACCACAGCCCTTGTGGAGGCATGGCTCCTATTGTACCACTGCTCAGCTTCTGTTCTTGGATGGTGGACAGGCGTCATGAGCCACCTTCTGAGGGATAGCCCTTGTCACCCTGCAGCCATCCATCCAGCCAGGCTGGAGCACTGAAGAGCCCCGGCACCTGGGAGTGTCTGAGGATGTAGACGTTGTGCAAGATGCTTGGGTACCTTGCACAGACTTGTAGAATCAGCATCCTGTGATCACACACTATCTGCATGTTCATGGAGTGGAAGCCCTTCCTGTTGACGAAGGCACTGGGCTCACCTGCTGGCACCTTGATGGCCACATGTGTACAGTCGATGGCACCCTGGACACGGGGGAAGCCAGCAATGGCCGCAAAGCCTCTGACTCGGTGTGTTTGGCTGGCCTGGTCCCAGCGGTCGAGGATGAAGGTCAATGCACACCTGAACAGAGCGTCTGTAACCTGCTTGACACAAGTGTGGACAGCTGATTGGGAGACACTGCAAAGATCACCCACCAGGCCCTGGAAGGACCCAGAGGCATAGAAGTTGAGGCAGCTTTTACCTTTAAAGCCACTGGCCTGGGGTATCCACCCACACAGTTTGTGGAGATCTCAGGACCAATCATCTGATACATATAGTTGACTGTCTCCCTTCAGAGATGCAGCCTCCTTCGGCACTGCTTCTCCACCTGAATACCCTGGCAGCAGGATAGTGGCGTCTTCAGCGGCCTCTTCTGCCTTGGTCTACCTCTTGGCCCTGCGCCTCTTGTGCTTGCGCCTGTCTTCCCAAAGGTGGCTCCCCTGGAGGCTGAATGTGCACTCCTGGCCTCCTCCCCCTTCTACCCCTCCTTTCCTCCTCAGAGGAGGGACCTCTAGTGGAGAGTTCCACTCCCATTCCCAGGCTAAGAGAAGGGTTCCTGAAACCTGCAGGCCCAAAAAAGATTCCTCATTGCGGAGTGCTGACCTGAGGGTTAAGAGTCCGGACAAAGCAGCTGGCATGCGTTTTGAACTATTGCAGATCACACAGGCAATTTTCAATAACTTAGAAAAATCAATATTTGAGAGAGCACACTCGCGACCCCAGTGAGCCCTCTTACCCCACCCGTGGATGAGGTTTATACAAATGTGTCCTACCCACCTGCCCGTTGCGCCCGTATGCCGACCCGAAGACTGCACAGGTGCCGAAAAATCGGCGTTGATTGGTGAGTCAAGGGCCTTAAGTGGCCCGTTAATTATTGGCAGGTGCGCATCGGATATCATCACGCACCCACCCAACAAAATATCGCGATGGCGTGCGGTGACATCAGGACGCTCGCCTGACATCACTGCGCATCAATTTACGTGCAGACGTGTGGGGCCTGCCCCTTCACACCACCGGGAAAATTTTGCGCTATGGAATAAAGATCAGACATAGGGTCTACAAAGGTGAGCGACCCACTCTACCAGACTGCCATCCAGATGGTGAAGATGAAAGTCTATTGTTGCACATTGCTTCAAGACCTGTGCTGTTTATTTTATTATATATTAGAATAATTACTTTGTGAGTAACATCCCATCTCTACTGCCTGCAGATCAGTTGGTGATGGACATGAGCAATTTGGCTGCTCTCTCTTTAAGGTTTCCTTAAAGCTGTGACCTTCATCTTCTGATCTGGTATTCCATTCACTGGTGTTTAATAATTTAGCCCACTAGAGAGATGAAATTGCTTTTAATCACACTTCTAATATTGGTTATACCAATCTGTATGAAGTTTTGTAATTTAAGAATGAGAATTTCTCATGCTGGCATGTCTGATTAGGTATAATTCATTTTTAATTATATGTCTGTCTCAAACTTGAAGATGTATGAAAGTATGAAATGGAAGTTAAAAATGAAATCATAGTTCAGCTTACTTTATTCACTAATTTGACCCGAACCCACTTGTAGTCTCAGGTTCATATCTCTAGATGTGAGAGATTTTACCTAAGGGACTTTGTATGGTTCTGAACTCCAAAATGGAAGTCATTAGTATTGCCCCCTTCATTTAACATATGTTGTGCTTTAATGTGATTGCTCCAAAGTGTAATTTGGATTGCAATTGCTCAGAACTAACCAATTTAGATTGCACAATATATTGACAATTCCTAAAAGAAACATCACGCCTCAGCAAATCCCTCTACCTCTGCAATCAGTTGATTACTCAGCTTGAACTCGCAGATGTACAATACTGATGGCCTGAACTAAGTTTCAAAGCCAATATTTGGTTCTCCCTGCCCCTCCCCCCAAACAAAGCTGCCTTTGCCCACATCAAGCCTTAATTTGCCAGCAATCGCTTCGCAGCTCCTCTCAACTCATCAAAATGTTGCAGCATGAGTCCTAACTGGTGAAAAGTCCCCATACACCATTATCTCTTTCCACATTGACCATTATTGGCTTCTGTTTATTAACACAATGGCTTCAAAATCCTTGGCCAGGATTTTCCGTGCCACCCGGCATCGGACATGTTCAGTGGTGCGAACGGACAATATGGTGCGATCGGTTTCACAACGACGTGAAACGAGTTTGCGATTGTCCCCTCAGCCTGCCTATGGTGGGCTGCATTTCTCTCCATCAGACAATGGGAACCTCATTGTAATACATCTGCATATCATTATTAGGCCAGCCTGCTGGAATCGTGCCTCCCCCGCTGGATCGTCCATCCACGTTGACAGGAAAACACACCGACGCATTTCACAACAGCACACAAGTGACGTGCATCTGCCGGGCTGCACTTTACTCAGGACTTCAAGGTTCGTTCGCCTACCTTACTTCAATCAGTACTCGCAGTCATCAGCGCCAGGCTTCAAAGACAGCATCACATCACTTTTAGGGGGGCTCACTTAGTGCAAATCTGGGACAATTTCGCCCCATGTCTTTGTTTTCAAATCCCACCATGGCCTTATTCCACCTCACCTCCCCAATATTCTACTGCTGCACATCCCAGCTCACTTCTGCATCATTCTTTTGACTCTATCCCACCGTGTATTCCCCATTCCTCCTCTGTACCAGTGCCTTCAGCCAGTACCAATTACGTTCAGAAACTCTTTTTTTGAGCCATTTCACTTTGATGTTTCATGCCCACCTCACTATGCTACAAAATAGAAGTAATTGTTAGAAATTACTGTAAAAATGGAATCTGTTCGAAAAAATTATGAGTTGAACTCAAGATGGATACTTCAGCAGGCTCTGAAGGCATTTATTGGATATTGGAAAAAGTTGGAGATGGGATACAAGAGGCTATGTTTTTTCCATCCTTCTTAAATATGCAAATTATACCATTTGACGAGAGATTGTAACATATTCATTCAAGAAGGGAGAGAAAGATAAATTGAATAACTATCAATCCATTGCCTGTCATTAGCTGTGCACATAAAAACAGAAATGTTGGAAATATTCAGTAGGTCTGGCCGCATCTGTGGAGAGAGGAACAGAGCTAATGGGCAGGATTTTTACCGAGGGCTGTGGGACCCTGATGTTGGGTTGAAATGCGGGTCCAGAGCCCGCACCTACTGCAGTAGCACCTGCTCAGCTAATTTCCTAGAGATGGCCTCCTAATTCACCACCTCTGGCTTGCTGTCCAATTAAAAATGGTGGGTGGGTTCCCATTGCTCTAGAGATGGGTGAGTGACTCTTATCAGGGGAGGTGGACGCTGCTGAGGCAGCTCGGAGATTGCGAGGCCTTGGAGAGGTAAGTCAAAAATTACAAATCAGAAGGGCCAAGCTGACAGACTTCTCCATTGAGAATGGTTGCTCATTGGAGCAGGAGATAGCCATTCCAGCCGTCAACCCCCCCTATCCTGGACTACCACAGGGAGGCTGCCTCCACGAAGCTTGCAGCCTCGCCATGTGGCAGGCCTGCTCCAGTGCCAGCAAAATGTCATCAGGCCTAGGAATGGACCCGAAGTGGGTTCGTGATTATTTAGATTGACTGCATGCCTCTACTTGGCGGGCAGCCCCTGTGTATCCAGTCATGTCTGAGATACCACCCTGGCTGCAGGACTGTGTTGGGAAGCCAGCCCAACGTGGCTCCCTGCTATTTTCCTGGCCCCATCACCCTCCCACCTCGCAGCCTGCCACTCCAGAGCTGAGAAAAACTTCCCTAACATTTCAGGTCCATTGGCCTGAAATGTTAACTTTGTTTCTCTCCACAAATGCTGCTTGACCTGCTGAGTATTTCCTGCATTTTCTGTTTTTGTTTCAGGTTTCCATCATATGACATGTTTTGCTTCTGTATTAACAATGCACAAACTCTCAGAACCAATACTTTGAGAAAAAATCAGCGAACATTTAGAACTGCAATGGTTAATCAAGGGCAGCTAGCATTGCAAGTTGCGTTGAACAAATTTAATCAACTTCATCCTTTCTTATACTTGCGCTTTTCATTCCCCAAGGCAAATGTACACCTGCCCCTTAAGGTATAAAGTCCATAGCCAAATAATTAGATAAAACCCATTAGTGGGTGCAGGTATCGCAAGGTACAATTACCCCTAGCCCAGTGTAAGTAATGCAGGCAGCAACAAACCTCATGCTATGTGCTTATCTTTAAGGTTGTGGCATTCAGCTCAGTGCTAAATGAGCTGCTGAGTGGCTATATGCTCGGAAGGCAGCCCAGAATCTTATGATACTAGCGCCAATTAAAGCCAGGGTGCACTTCTGAAAGGCAGTCTGCACCCATTAAAAGGGAGGTGCATTCTACCTTCAGCAGGGACTGGAACTAGCTTTAAAGCTATTCCTGAGGAAGAGGAAAGAGTAGTAATGTATCAGCAGGCTATCTTAAATTGCTTGTTAGTGTAGCTATTAGCACACTCAGGATTGTTCAGCAAGTGCTGCCCAAACATGGAATCACATCTAACAGTTGAAATTTTGTTTTGGGTTTTGCAAGTGCGGACTGGTTGAGTATGGCCTGTAGTCTGCCTATTACAAACAGCTGAAGAAACTAGAACGGAGGTCACTGTTTAAAAATAAGGGGTTTCCCATTTAAGACAAAGATGAGAATTTTTTTTCTTTCAGAGGGTTGTGAGACTTTGGAATTCTTTTTCTCAAAAGGCAGTTGAGACATAGTCTTTGAATGTCTTTAATGCAGAAGTAGATAGATTCTTGATAAGCACAGGGGTGAAAGGTTATCAGTGGTAGTTAGGATATGGAGTTGAGGTTAAAATTAGATCAGCCATATTCTCATTGAATGGTGGGGCAAGCTCAAGGGTTCAAGTAGCCTATTCCTGCTCCAAACATGGAATCACATCTAACAGTTGAAATTTTGTTTTGGGTTTTGCAAGTGCGGACTGGTTGAGTATGGCCTATAGTCTGCCTATTACAAACAGCTGAAGAAACTAGAACGGAGGTCACTGTTTAAAAATAAGGGGTTTCCCATTTAAGACAAAGATGAGAATTTTTTTTCTTTCAGAGGGTTGTGAGACTTTGGAATTCTTTTTCTCAAAAGGCAGTTGAGACATAGTCTTTGAATGTCTTTAGATAGATTCTTGATAAGCACAGGGGTGAAAGGTTATCAGTGGTAGTTAGGATATGGAGTTGAGGTTAAAATTAGATCAGCCATATTCTCATTGAATGGTGGGGCAAGCTCAAGGGTTCAAGTAGCCTATTCCTGCTCCTAATTTGTAGGTTCATTTGAAGTCTCATGCTGTTTGAAATAAAAACAGGAAATGCTGGAAAAAACTCAGCAGGCCTGGCAGCATCTGTGGAAAGGGAAACAGAGTTAACATTTCGAGCCCAATATGACTCTTCTTTGGAACTGAAACATGCTGTTTGATTTGACCAGCCAATTGTTGGGACAAATGGCCCAAATACCTGACATCACACCAGCACTGAAATTCATACACACCGTTGCTCAATTCTGTGGTAGGCAGAACGTCTTTTTGAACTGGCGGCAGTATCCTGTTGGTGGAAAATACCACTCATGTGATTAAGTTAATCATTTAAGCTCCTGATGTGGTTCATCTTTGCTTGCTAGAAGCGGCCAACTTTCCTGTGCAGGGACCGGCTCTCTGCAAACAAAAGGAATATGTTCAAGCCTTGCACCTTTATCAAAGTGCCCAGGAATTTGGGGAGCAACCTTGTTGCTTTCTCCATGGGCAGAAATTTTACCTCGTCGGATGGGCATGGCGGGCAGGCACAAGAATGGCTGCGAAACAGCCCTGATTGCGATTTCATGCTGGCTGGCCAACTAACAGCCAGCCAACGTGAAACACGCGCTGATAACCTCAGCGCTGCCTTGGTGGGGGTGGTGGGTGTGTGGGAGGAGTGCAAGCGTTGAAGTGTGCACACGCATGCGGGTTCACTCAGTGAAAGCTCCCTGAAGGCACAGAGCTGCCTCAGGGAGCTGAAGATTTTTAACATTGAAAATAAAGATTTCAAAAATAAGGAAAACATGTTCCCTCATCTGACTCCCGTCACATGAGCAAGGACATGTTAAAAAGCAGTTTTAAAATTTTTATTTTTTTTTAATCACTGTTCGAAACCTCATTCCACCCGTGGATGAGGTTTTGCAAAAAATGCAAAGGCTGCTTGGCCTATTCGCCTGCCCACCAACGGGCAGGAAAAATTTCACTTTAATAATTGATTAATGGGCTTAACAGCCCTCTTATTGTCGGTGGGTGTGCCGCCGACCCCCACACGTGCCTGCCAACCGAAGTGTGCACGAGTGCGCAATGACATCAGAACGCTCACCCAACATCATCGCACGCTATTTCATGCTCATGCATGTCAGGCATGTGCCCACAAGTCGAGCTGAAAATTCTGCCCCATGACATTGTCTCGGCCAATCAGAGTACACTTGCTAACCAATCAGCACCTTTTTCTCCTGTAGTGATCATTTGAAATTTTGCACTCTTGCCTTTGTCCTGATGAGTGCAAGATGAAAAGCTTCAGCAACATTCTTTTCAGTAATATTCAAGTTCTGTGCTAACTTTCATTTTCCTGGCTCTCTCTATGCATTCATTGTCCAGCCCACTCCAAGCCAAGTTTCTTGGCTAATGTACTGGACAGGCCTTGCTGCTGGTATTCACTCACTGCCAGCACTACTGGCCTTGATTGCTGCCATTATAGACAGGAGATGAGAACTCCCTGTCTTGTGGGAGTTCCAAATCCAGACTATCGAGGCATTAATTGGGGCTGCTACCTTCAAGAAAGTACACCAAGAGAAACAGTGAGGCCTGCCCAGGCCTTTAACATTTGTATTTGGAGGAGTAGGATTGGTGTTCAGAACAGGTCTTACTATTATATATTATATGGGCAGGATTTTCCCCTGTTGGGGGGGATGTTGAACTGCGGGCGTGCAAGAGGCGCGCCTCCGATCAGTGCCCCCAATTGGGGGCGCGCCGCCATTTTATGTGGCTTAAGGCCCACCCAGCGTGACGTTAGCACGGAAGCGCTATGTGCTCCCTGTGCGGGCGGGGGGAATCCCTGAACCTGAGAGTGCACACTTTCACGCATGCGCACGAAAAAGCGCACTCATCTCCCTGAGGCCAAGTACAGCCTCAGGGAGATTGGCTACACAATAAAAATTATTAAAAATGGAAAAAAAAATCCCTGACATGTCCCCTCATGTGACACTGTCACGAGTTGGGACATGTGCATAACTTTTTAAAAAACTTTAATTAAATTTTTTAAAACCTAGATAAAACCTCATCCCGCCGTGGATGAGGTTTCATGCCTTTTCTAATGCCCGCCAGGGCTCCCGGCCTGCCCACCAACCTTAAGGTTGGAAGGGCAGGTCCATTAATTACTTCAATGACTCTGTCAATGGCCTCAATTGGCCATTGACAGGTCAGCAGGAGCACAGCTGATTTTGCTGCTACCTGAAAATTTAAATGGGGCGCAGTGACATCAGGAATTCCACCTGATGTCACCGCATGTCGTTTTACACATCAGCGAATGGGCCCCGCCCCTGCTCGCTGACAAGAAAATCCTGCCCTATATTAATTATAGTATATACAATGCTGATTTGTGTTAGCAAATGCTGTGCAATGAATGGGTCCCCAGGATATTGACGTGTTTGCTGGAACCCATCATTAGCGATATAAGAAATCTATTCTTCGGGCTGAATTTTC
The DNA here is from genome assembly GCF_017639515.1 of Carcharodon carcharias. NCBI lineage: Eukaryota > Metazoa > Chordata > Chondrichthyes > Lamniformes > Lamnidae > Carcharodon > Carcharodon carcharias. Next base: position 90,485,110 of record NC_054478.1, on the reverse strand, counting down.
TGGCTGCGGTGGGGGGGGTGGGTGCGGCAGAGTGGGACCAGTCAGGTCTGCGCTGCCATTTTGCACGGGTGGGCCAATCACGGCCCATCCAGCGTGAATGGCAGCTCCCAAGGAGAGCGGGAGTGGGTGGGCAGCGGCGGGTCTGCAATGACTGCCGGGTCCAATGGCGACCTGGCAGCCTGTTTTTAAAAGTTGATGCAGCCTTTCCAAGGCTGAGAATTATGGCCAGTGGAAGGGCTTCCCAGAGCGCTGGTGGTAAGTAGGCCAAGCAGGAGGGTAGGGCAGGGGGGCACTGTGCCCCTCGTTTTTCCAATGATTGCCTTGCTGCCCTCCTCAAGGAGGTGGTAGCACGGCGGGAGGTGCTGGCACCCCAGGACAGGAGGAGGAGGTCCTCCTACATGCCCAAACATGTTGGGGAGGAGGTGGCGAAGGTGGTGAGCTCCTGTGACGTGGTGCGGCGCACCTGGATCCAGTGTCGCAAGCGCTTCAACGACTTGCTGTGTTCAGGAAGGATGTGTACCATGTTGGCATTGGTCATTTAATCCAGCAGATAAGCTTTCCCCACTGGTGCCCACCCCCCCACCAAGTCTGAGTGTAGTGAAAGCATCGAATCATTGATGGCATGTGTCATTCGTTGGGTGGGCCAGCAGATATTGTACTCGAAACATCAACTTTGCTCTCCTCCGCCGATGCTGCCAGACCTCCTGAGTTTTTCCTCTTATTCTGTTGGTGGATGAGGCTTATACAAATGTGTCCTACCCGTTGTGCCGACCTGAAGCTTGCACGGGCACCTCAAGTGCCTTAAGTGGCCCACTAATTAATGGCGGGTGCGCACCGGAGAGCATCACGCACCCGCCCAACGAAATATCGCGACGGCACTCGCCGACGGCACTGCGCTTCATTTTACACGCGGCCTGTAGGGCCCGTCCCCACACACCAACGGGAAAATTCTGCCCTTAGAATTGGATGGACTATTCTGAGGTAGTCAACATTGGTTTGGCTACAAGAGAGCAGACTGTGGGGGTGAACATGTAACTGGCAGAGGCAATTTACCTCTAAAATTTTGAGATACGTTTTGAAAATAAGAATAAAGAATAGAAATAAATGGTATATTACCCAAAACAGCGAAAGAGCAAATGGACATGTACAGACTCATAAAACCTTAATATTGGCTGAACAGCCTGAAAAAAGAACCATTTGCAAGGCACATCGGGGTTTAGTGTTTACACCAAGAGGGATGGAATACAAAAACAAAACTATAATGAGGACTGCAAAATGATCATTAGACCATATCTGAAACATTTTGTGCAGTATAGGAGTGATAATAGCTGTGGTGCAAATGTAACTCAGATTTACAGGATATTAATGGGATGAAGTGGTCTGAGTTACAAACTGTGGCAAGAGCAATTAGGATCAGAAAGACCCTGTATTCTCCAGCACTGGGAAGATGGAAGTAGATTCAGTTGAAATGTTCAAAATGATGCAAGAAATAAGGTTCAAAAGAAAAGCTATACGAAATACATAGGCCAGAATTTTCCCCTCAGCAATTTGGGGGCAGGGCCCACATGCCGAGGGGAAAATGACATGGGATGACGTCAGGAGGAATCCCCGACATCATCACGGTCCCTTTAAACATTCACAATGGTGGGCGGACAGCAAAATCAGCTGTCCGCCCACCGACCTGTCAATGGCCAATTAAGGCCATTGACAGGCTAATTAGCCTTAGTAAACACCCTGCCCGGCCAGGCAGGCCAGGAGCCCCAGCGGGCTGCAGATTATTAATGAAGCTTCATCCGCTGGCGGGATGAAGTTTTATGTCTGTTATTAAAAAATTTAATAAACTTTATGTGTTTATTATTAACGTGTCCCATCTTGTGTGACATTGTCACATGAGGGGGACATGTTAATAATTTTAATATTTATCTATTTTCAGAATTTACTTACCTCTCACGAATCTCCCTGAGACAGGACTTTGCCTCATGGAGCAGTGCGCGAAAGAGCGCACTTTGACAGATGAGGATTCCCTCCAACCCCTGCACAGGAAGTGCATAGCGCTTCTTGTCAGGCAGCCCGCTGGGCGGGCCTTAATTGGCCCGCCCACCCAAAATGGCAGTGGGCCCCGTTTCAGCAGCGGGGTTTGGCTGCCTGCCCGCCGCCGAGCTGTTGGGGCGTGCCCGCCCATTGAGGTAAGAATTCTGCCCATAGATTCAAAAGCAAAATACAGTGGATGCTAGAAATGTGAAATAAAAAGTACTGGGAATATTCAGCTGATTAGAAAGCATCTACTGAAAAAGAAACAGAATTAATGTTTGATGTCCTTCCATCAGACTGAAAAAAGTTAACAGAGACAAATGGAAATCTAATCTGAGAGAAAAACAGCTTTTCTTCAAGATGGACATTCCTGAAATAGAAATGGACGCGAATTAAGTGATAATACAAAAGCAAAATACTGCAGATGCTAGAAGTCTGAAATTAAAATGGAAAGTACTAGAAATACACAGCAGGTGAAAATATATTATTTTTGTCGCTTGTGAAGTTAAAGGCACGGGACATGATTTCAAGATAAATACTTGTTATATAATGGGGGAAATTGGAAATAAATATTTAGCAAAACATGATTAGAATGTGAAATGCATTGTTGCAATTGGTGATAAATTGATTATACCATTTAAAAATGTAGTGGATAACTCCTCAAAAAGGTAGAATATCAATTGGCATAGGGTGGAAATTGGGAAATGGGACTATGTAAAATCTTTTACCAACAGGGTTATAAATTCAATGCCGGCAAGAAAAGCTGAAAGATCTCCTGCTAAGCTCGAATTCCTATTTCCCTGTTTCTAAAATGCTGCTCCTTCTATCATAAGGATTTGAAAGTAATCAGGAGTTGAATTTATGATTCATGCAAATAAAGTATTTTAAATCTTATGAAGTTAAGCAACATCAAACCCACTCCACTATCTGTACAGGAAGGAGGCAGATTGTTCTAGTCACTGATGGTGATTTTGATTGTGATTTTGTTTTTGTAAACATAGCTGTCATCACTGGATCAGTCACCTTGTTATGAGATGATAATCCGCTCCCTCAGCTGGCTGAATGTACCGTTAGTTAAACGGGAATGCAATACTCACACACATCTTAGTGATGTGAGTCCTCATTATAAACCCATCCCTAATGTGGCAGATAGTTAGCTGGAATGGTATTGTTAAAAATGGTGGGATTGAAATTTTTGGGTTGAGGAGGGAAGAAAAAGAGATTTGTGCCTGCAGAGGATGGGATACCGCTCCGTACAAGACAGCATTTTAAATTCTGCCTGGAGGGTTGGGGTGTGGAGTGGGAGGAAGGAGGGGTGGTGAGTTTTTCATTCATGGACTTTATCAAAGGTACATGTCTGGGAGAGTTGGGAATTCTCTCAATTTGCCCTTCTAAAGCCTGAATGGGAGTCTCCCAAGTTGAGGCTTGATGTGACTTCCTTTGAGGGTTTTATGAACTCTTCAGAAAGAATTTCAAGCCGAGTACCCATGTGAACCCTATTGAGCATTTTTAAACATTTGCAGATCTCTCTCTTCTTCAGCCCTTCCTAGGCCTCTACTTTGTTATTAATATGTACCAATCTTCCGAGCTTCCTGCAAAGATGGAGAGAGAAAGAGAAATGTTTCCGGTTTGTTACCTTTCATCAGATTAACCTGAAACATTAATCCTGTTTGTCTCTCCACAGATGCTGCCTAACCTTCTGGGTATTTGCAGCATTTTCTTTTTTGATTTCTGTGAATACTTGTTCATAACTGAGCGTCTAGAGTGGTAAATGTTTCATTCTTCATCACAGACGATCATCAATTTCTCAGTCAGTGAGCGCAGAGTAATATAAATAAAAATTCTATGTTTGAGAAACACGTGAATACTTTCTGAGTATGCTTAACATTACAAAAACACATACCAGCGATTTAGATTACAAAGAAACATATGTAACATATTTGTATTAAAATGTTATCAGTAAAATTGAAGGTGTATGAACACATTATAAATCATTAAAAAGAAATAAAAGCAAAATACTGCAAATGCTGGAAATCAAATGAAAAACAGAAAATGCTAAAAAAAATTCAGCAGGTTTGGCAGCATCTGTGGAGAGAAACAAACCACTAAAAGGGCATTTTTTCTAAACACTTTCACTCCCTACACAATATGATCCATTCAATGTACAACAGTAAATTTTAAGTGGTGCCTAAGAATTTATAATTTTAATTGTCAGCTATGTCTAAGTGAGTAGGAATCTTCCCTCTGAGTTAGAAGGTTGTGGATTAGGTCCCTTTCCAGGACTTACGTACAAAAATCAAGGCTGATACTCATTGCAGTACTGAGGGATTGATGCACTTTCAGAAGTGTTGCCTTTCAGATGAAATGTTAAACCGAGCCCCTCTCAGGTGGACGTCAAAGAGCCCATTGCACTACTTCAAAGAAGAGCAGGGGAGCTATCCCTGGTACCATGTCCAATATTTATCCCTCAATCTACATCGCAAAAATAGATCATCACATTGGTGTTTGTGGGAGCTTTCTATATAAATTTGCTGCTGCATTCCTACATTACAACATTAGCTACATTTCAAAAGCACTTAATTGGCTATGAAGTGCTTTGGGATGGCTTGAGGTCATGGAAGGTGCTATATAAATGCAAGTCTTTCTTTCTAAACGTGAAGCTACTCAGACTCATTTCTTGTTGCTAAATAGAGACTTGTTTTGAACTTTTTCCCTCTTGTATTAATTACTGCAGTGCTAGTCAGTCAATCCTGAGTAGGAAAGTATTTCGTGGAACTCTGATTTATGTTTACAACAGTTCTAAACAAAGCCAATGAGAAGGTAATTGCTACAATATGAGGAATTTGCTGTTTTTAATTTTTACAACTAAAAGCAGCTGCTATTGTATCTTTTTTAAAAATTTGTAAAGCATTATCGTTGTATTTATCGTTTTTTGTTTAACATGTAAAATTATGTTGAACCAAAATTAGAATTCCTTTGGAGCAAACTGCCAGCTTTATACTTTGCATTGAATCTTTCCTTTCAATCATACAAATTATTACATAAACCAAATACTAAGGCAGAGTATTGCCTCAAGCTGTTCAATGATGTTCTATGAGAACAAAGCTCAATATTGTAAGTGGGTAAATGATGTGCTCTTATGGTATGCCCATTGAATAGAGAACTTCAGGTGTATCATAATAGTGACAGCAGCAGTGGAACAATTACATCTTTTGGTAGTGCAAGTTATAATCCTTATTTACAGAATTATGTTATGGATTATGTGAAAAATTATGGATGGAATTTTACACCCTCCTGGGAGGGGGCTGGCAGGTTAGGGGAATCATGGCACCATGCCTGCCACCTACCCACGTCAGCTGGTATCTTACCAGTGGTAGGAGATGTGTCGAGTGGCCCGCCCACCCACCCTTGGGCTAATTGAGGCCCTTAAGTGGCCAATTAATGGCCCAGAATAACTAAAAGAAAGCCAAATTGCAATTTTCTGAAATCTATTTCTGCCTGATATACAAGGAGCTTTTAAAATTGGCACAAACCTCAACGTGTAAGAGAAATGCTTAGTCACAAATCTGCCTTTGCTAAAAGTCTTGTGGATTATAAATCTCATGAGATCTATTATTAGTATTGACAGTGCAGGCTCAGGGGACTGATTTATTTAAGAAATGCATGATTTTTTTTTTTGAAAAAGAATTAAACGCCTGCAATGATTACATTTTATTATATTGTTTACTCAAAAGGATTGCAACAACTTTGACATAAACTAAAAGTCCGCTCTTTTCAACAATATTCGTCACTTACCAGGCATATTCAGACCCAGAGGATAAAAGCACAACAACTGTGCCTAACAGGGAATATGCTTGTTACAGGCCATGTCACTGCACTCATTTTTTTTTTGAGATGGTAAACTCTTTTCCAGCATCAAAGGACATGGACACAAGAAAGATTAAACCAACTGTATGTTCAACATCTCTGGTTAAAAAGGTCAAATATAATGTTTATATCATTCCAATATGAAAAATAAAAATGTTTAGCAGTTAGTTCTGTGTTTTGAAAAACCAGGCACATTTTCAAAAGGGATTTTCAAAACTTCCAAAACTGTCAAAACAGCATAAATACTTGAAAAGGAAAGATTTGCAGACTGATGACATAAGAGCGCATGGAGGTGGAACTAATTAGGTAGCTCTTTCAAAGATCCAGCACAGGCACAATGGCCTCCTTCTTAAATTTTTAGGATTAACCTTTTGAGAGAAGTGATAGATTGGCTTGAGTGACACTTGAAGCTGAACCAACAATCGTGTTATGATTGGCAACAAAGGCCACTGAGGAACTCTGACTGGTCACACTTCTAACCAGGGAGGAGGAGGTGAGTAGATAGTAGACTGGTGCAGTCAGCAAAGTGGCAAGAGATCTAATCTGTACACCTAACTACCCTAACCAGTGGTTTGTGCGCTAAGCCCCTCATTAATTAATTAACTAAGTTTCACCTCAAAGTCCCATAAATTCAGCTCTCGTTCCCTGTTACTGTTTGGCAGTGTTTTGCATAATAGAAAATTAGAAAAAAAAAACTTATGACCTTTATCACAACAATTATTTTGATAATTGAAGTAAGCTTGAGAATTCAATTTGGTGGTGTTCGCGAATAGGTAATTTGAGGATTGATCAGCCTTAGAACTAGAGCTCCCTGATGTCTCAGTGGGTGAGTGCAAAGGAACTTAGCTGCACTGACCATGAGGTGTTCAGGTTCAGTCCCCAGTTAGGACTCAGCACGTTTATCATAGACAGTATTAGGGGCCCTACAACTGGCCTGACCAATGCTGAGCCTAGAGAAAAAAGGTGTGAAATCAGCCGGGTTCCCACTGATGATAATATTCAGTGATTTCCATGCACCAATCCCCCTGCCCACCCGCCAACCCACTGCAGTGCAGCTGCTTGATTTATGGGGTGCATATGCATTCAGTTAAAATGAGAAATACAATCTGGGACTGGTGAAAGTCAGGTGACTGAGTGTGAGGATTGCATGGAGTTGCCTCAGGGAGATGGAGAAGATATTTTAAAAATTAATAAAGAACAGAAAAATATCATAAAACATGCCCCCTCATGTGACCCTATCACATGAGCAGGGACATGTTTTTGATTCAAGTGTAAAATTTTTATTTGATTTTTATTTGCTTTTGGAAACCTCATCTCGCCCATGGATGAGGTTTCCTAAAAAGTGCAAAGGCTGCTTGGCCTTTTCGCCTGCCCACCAACAGTAATGTTGGACGGGCAGCGTAAATTTGAATTTAATTACCTTTTTAATGGCCTTAATTGGCCTTTTAATTGTCGGGGGACGTGCTGCCAACTCTGGCATGCGCTCGCTAAACGAAATAACGCGCGACTGCGTGATGACGTCAGGACGTTTGCCTGACATCATCGCGCGTCATTTTATGCTCACCCAGGTTAGGCGCAGGCCCACCCACTGAGTTTAATATTCTGCCCCATAGCTGACCAGAATCTTGATCAACGAGATGAGTTTAAAGAGCATCTTAAAAGAATAGAGACAGTTAGCGAGATGATGAGGTTTACGGAGGAATTTCAAAAGTTTAGAGCCCTGGCAGCCGAAGGTGCAGTTGCCAATGGTGGAGAGATTAACATCGGGCATATACAAGTGACCAGAACTGGAGGAGCACAGAGATTCTGGAGGATTGTAGGACTAGTTCTCACCATATATTTCCCCTCCCCCAACCCTCCTTAATGAGGAAATGTCTGTCCACACAGCTCTATTCAGACTATAAAGATGATGACCACACTCAACTTTTATACCATAGACTTAGATCAGCAAGGATTCTGGACTGGTATATATTTCTCAGGTGATGAACACACTTTTCAAGAGAGCTGGGGAATTCATTAAATTTGGCATCATAGCAAGGCAGCAGCAGGATAATAATATCCAAAAAGAAACAAAGAAAGACTTACATTTATATAGAGTTTTTCACAATCAATAGACGGTACAAAACACTTTATCTTTGTTGTGCAGTCACTGTTGTAATGTAGGAAATGCAACAGCCAATTACACGCAGAATATTGCCACAAACAGCAATGTGATAATGACCAGAAAATCTGTTTTTGTGTTGTTGGTTGAGAGATAAATATTGACCAGTACATCGGGGATAAATCCTCTACTCTTCTTTGTTTTAGTATTGTGGGATCTTTTACATTCACCCACAAAGGCAGAAGGGGCCTCAGTTTAATGTCTCACCTGGAAGTTGACACCTCTGACAGTGCAGCACTGCTTCAGTACTGCACTGGAGTACCTGCCTTGACGTTTGTGCTGAAGCCCTGGAATGGGACTTTTACCCGAAACCTTGTGACTCAAAGTCGAGAGAGAGACTATCCAAATTTATGGCCAGTTTCCCAAGGTATATTGTGGAATAAATATCACCAAATTTGCTTCAAAAGTCAACATCCTCAGCTTCCTCGACTGAAAGGGCTTCTCATTGCTGAATATACAGATTGTGTGTGATAAATGTTGGGGAATCTTGTATGTCAACACCAGAAGTTGTCACAATGTTTTAGAACTTAAGTCCTTCATGAACTCTTAACAGGAGAGAATTGTGTCAACAGATGGCTTGTGGGTGACAAGCCCTGCCTTCTGCCTGCTTGGTTAAGCAGCTCGCTAAAAGCTGTATAGCCAAATGTAGAGAATCAATACAATGAGGAACATTACTTTATCAGCTGGTTATTGAGAGGACTGTCAGATATTAAGGAAATGCTTTCAGTGTCTTCACAGATTGGGAACTGTTCTACTCTATGCTGCAGCTCCTATATTTTGTAAGTAGTAGAGTGCGTTGCCACCTAAGGTCAGCAAACTCTGTTTAGTCTCTTCAAGTAAGATTTAGGGCTGGATTTTTGTGCACTTGGCCAAATCAAGTGGCCTTTAAAAAAGGCAGACTGGACCTGATTCCGCGATACCTGTATCCATTCCTGGCATTGGCAATTTTTACCGGTACAGGATAAGGGTGTGGGTGGAAAGCCCAGACCCTGCACTGCCAAGCTGGCCGGTTCCATTTTAATAACAATGACAAGTCTCAGAATGCACTTAGAAAAAAATTCAAAAAATCTGTTTTGAAAAAAACTGCTGCTCATACAACCCTATAAAAGTGTCAATCAGACAGAGCCATTGTAGTATCAATAACAAAGTTTCCCTCATTTCACACCTTTGAATTTTGTCCAAGCAAATGTACAGACATTGAAAGAATTCATTCATAGAAAGAATAACTTATTATAACCTCATAAAGATGTTAATTAATCAAACCAAATACTCTACTTACACCGTGAAAATAGCCCCTTTCTGAATTAATCTATTTGTGAGTCTTGGAATTCAGCCAAATATTCATGATGAGGCCATCTACAAACTGTATCAACAGAAACAAATGCTTGGGCATCTGTTTCTCCACATGGCCTTATTATGAATGCAAGGCTGAACTCCAAGACTAAGAAATGGATTAGCGCAGCAAGGGGATGTTTTCACAGGCAGATATGTAGAATTTGATTTGAATGATTGACATCTTTATGAGCTTATAATCATTTATTATTTCTTTGAACTGATGCTTTCAATGTTTATTTGGACAAGATTAAGAAGCTTGAAGTGAAGTAAATCTTCTGTTATTGATACTATAATGGCTTTGTTAGATTAACACTTTTATAGGGTTGCAAGAACAACAGTTTTTTTCAAAGGAAATTTTTGAATGGGCATTTTTAAGTGCATTTCAAGACTTGCCATTGCTATTATATGACTTATTATATGACTTATTGGTGCTATAGTGAATACACGGTGAGTGCATATGGAGGATGCAGGGGCAGTCATAGAAGGGACATGGAGGCATGGTGAGTGGGTGGGGTATGAGGAGTCAGGGCTAGAGGGCCTAACAGCCTTTAATGCAACTAGGACAAAGTCACAGAGAAACAAGGTGGGCCTTCTAACCAGCTGCTTCAGCACTCGCCCACCTCTATGGCCACGTCTGAATTGCTTCCTGGATTGGCAGATCATGGTACAGTAGCATAGTGGTTATGATACTGGACAAGTAATCCAGACTAATGATCCAGAGACATTTGCTGAAATCCCATTGTGACAGCTGGGGAAATTTAAATTCAGTTAAGTAAAGAAATCTGGAAAAAAGCTAGTATCAGCAATGGCAACCTAAAACTGTTGGAATGTCATAAGAAACCCATTTGGATCACTGTTGTTCTCTAGGGAAGGAAATCTGCATTTCCAATCTGGCCTACATGTGACTCCAGATCCACAGTTGACTCTTAACTGCACCCTGAAATGGCCTAGAAAGTCACTCAGTTGTTTCAAGGGCAATTAGGGATGCACAATAAATGCTGGCATTGACAGTGATGCCCACATCCTGTGAAGGAATAAACAAAAATCCTTCATTGGAAGACATTTTTGAATAGACAAAATCACACATAATCACCCACTACAACTGCCTTTTTATTTGTCCTTCGCATGTGTGTGATTCTGGTGATTGAGAAATGGTAATCTATGTCCAAGTCAGGATGGAAGGGAACTTGATACTGTTCCCAAAACATTGCTGCTCTTATCCTTCTCAAAAAAAATGCAAAGACTTGAATTCATATAGTACCTATATAAAACATATAAAAAAGGCCCCATGGTATTTCACAGAGATGTAAGAAAAATATTAATGCTGAGTCATAGAAAGATTTGCATTTATACAGCACATTTCATGATCTTCCAAAGTGTTATACTGCTAATAAAGTACTATTGGAGTGTCTCTTCTTCTTAGGCAGTCCCTCGGGATCGAGGGTGACTTGATTCCAATCTGGGTCAGTGGGTTCTGAGATGGCTGATAAGTCCAATCTGCAGACTCTGCCTTTCTCAGGGCAGGCAGTGATTGGACGGTTGGGTAGATGAGTTATTTGGAGATTTGAGCACTCTCTCTGATGCCTTGACTTCTCCTCTGCATGTTTCCGACAAAGTCTGTCAATGTGTTTGGTGCCTTCACAAATGTACCTTCTTCATTTTGGTCAGTCATAGCCAGGGACTCCCATGAGTTGGTGGGGATGTTTTGACCTCTTTGGTGATGCTCTGGGGACGTCCCTAAAGTGTTTCTGCAGTCCTCCTGGGAGTGTCCTGCCACAACCAAGTTCCAAGTAAAACAGTTGTTTCCAGAGACTGGTGTCAGGCATACGCAGAGTTGGTTTTGAATGATTAGCACCTCTGGCCATGTTGGCTTGGGAGAGGGCACAGCTGTTGGACAGCATTCCTTGCCATCGGATTTGGAGGATCTTGCAAAGGCACCACTGCTGGCATTTCTCCTGTGATCTGAGGTTCCTGCTGTAGATGTTGTCATGTAGTTACTGTACTAATGTGATGCAATAGGAGGGGTGACTACAAACTTGTTGAATGGCTTCGGTTTTAAGGAGGATCATATTAAAGGAAATGGAGATGTAGAGGTTTATGGAGGGAAAGTCAGAACGTATGGCCCAAGTGGCTGAAAGTAAGGCATTGATGGTGCAAAGGAAGCAGGGGATTCGCTAAAGTCAAGCAGAGGGATGGAGAGTTTAGAGGCAGTAGTTGTAGAGCAGGAGCTGGTTACAAAGATAGGGATGGGTGAGGCTATGAAGCTATTTTAAGATAAGGATAAGAATTTTAATTTGAAGCATTGGATCAATGAGGACAGGGGTGATGGGTAGGCAGTACATGGTGTAGAATAGATATTGCCAGCCGGCTCTTGAACAAGCTGAAGTTTATAGAGGGTGCAGTTGGACTGTTAGCCAGAGAGCATTGGAACAGTTAAATCTGGAGGTGACAAAGGTGCAGATGAGGGTTTCAGCAGAAGTTGAGAAGATGGGCTCAAGTAGGAGATATTATAGAGGTTGAAGTAGGCAGTATTTGGGGGGAATCTTCTGCTGATAGGTTACTTTCAGGCATCTGACCCTGTCCCTGGACCTGACCCTGCACGGGTCTGCAGTGTGTCCTCTAGCACCATCTTCTGGGAGGTGACCTTCTAATTGCTTGCCTCTGCGTTCACCATCCACTTGTAGACATTGGCAAGTTCCCTAGGCTGCATGCCCACTCAGCGGGCCTGCGTAGACAAAAAAAGGAACACAAGAAATAGGAACAGGAATAGACCACAAGGCCCATCGAGCCTGCTTTGCCATTCATGGCTGATCTTAGGCTTCAACTCTAGTTTCCCATCCCCTCCCCTTATCCCTCAATTCCCTGAGAGACCAAAAATCTGTTTAACCCAGCCTTAAATGTATGAATCTATGGAGCATCCCTGGGGTAGGGAATTCCAAATATTCACAACCCTTTGAGTGAAGTAATTTCTCCTCGGGCAAAATTTCACCCTTGTCGGGCGGGCTCGGCAGGGGCGCTTGGGAAGCCGACTGCAACCCACGATCAGGGACGAAAGGCGATTTCAAATTGGTGGGGCACTTAAGGCCCGCCCAGCAGGAAACCTGTGCGAGCGGAGGAGCAGAGCAAGCACAGCCTTCGCACATGCACGCAAGTGTGTGTTTGCAAATCTACTTCTTCAGGGAGATGAACAGATTTAAAATAAAATAATAAAGATTTTATAAATGTTATAAAACATGTTACCTCATGCGACTCTGTCACATGAGCAGGGACATGTTAATAATTAAATTTAAAAATTTTTATTTTGTTTTATTTGCTTTTGGAAACCTCATCCCGCCCATGGATGAGGTATCCAAAAAAGTGCAAAGGCCGCTTGACCTTTTCGCCTGCCCACCAACCGTAAGGTTTGATGGGCAACGAAAATTTTTTAATTAACTTTTTAACAGCCTTAATAGGCCTTTTCATTGTTGGTGGGTGTGTTGCCGATTCCAGCGCGCGCCCGTCGACTGAAATATCATGCCAGTGCACGATGACATCGGGACATTCAACTGATGTCATCACGCATCATTTTACGCTCAGTTGGGTTGGGCGCGTGTCCATCCAATGAGCTAAAATTCACATCAGTCCTAAATGATCAGGCCCTTATTCTGAGATTGAGTCCCTATCTTTTAGACTCCTCAACCAGCGAAAACAATCTCTCAGTGTCTACCCTATCAAGCCCCTTCAGATATCTGTAGGATTCAATGAAATTGACTCTCATGTTTTCTAAACTCCAGAGAATATAAGTCTAGTTTACTCAGCCTCTCATTATAGGACAACCCTCTCATCCCAGGGACCAATCTGATGAACCTTCACTGTACCACCTCAAATGCAAGTATAGCCTTTCTTAAATGAGGAGACCAGATGGCACACAGTATTCCAGATGTGGTCTTACCAAAAACCCTGTACATTCGCAGCAACATTTCTTTATTCTTGTATGCCAATCCCCTTGCAATAAAGAACAACATGCCATTTGTCTTCCTAATTGCTTGCTGCACCTGCATGCTAACTTTTTACGTTCCTTGTAGAAGCACACCCAAGTCCCTTTGGACATCAACATTTACAAGTTTCACACCTTTGAAAAAATATTCTGCTTTTCAATTCTTATGACCAAAGTGAATAACTTCACACTTCCATACATTATATTCCAACCGCAATCTTGTTGCCCATTCACTTAACCTGTCTATATCACTTTGCAGCCTTTATTTTTCCTCCACACAGCCTATTTTCCCACCTAGCTTGATATCATCAGCAAACTTAGATACATTACTCTCTGTCTCTTCATCTTAGTCATTAATATAAGCTGTAAATAGCTGAGGCCCCAGGACTGATCCTTGTGGCACTCCACTATTCACTGCCTGCGAGCTTGGAAAGGCCCCATTTATGCCCACCCTCTGCTGGTTATCTGTTAACCAATCCTCTATCCACGCTAAAATATTACCCCCCAACTCCATGAACAATTATCTTGCCTATTAACCTTTTGTGTGGCACCTTATCGAATACCTTCTGGAAATCCAGTATACTACATCTGCTGGTTCCCCTTCATCTACCCTATTGGTTACATCCTCAAAAAACTCTAATAAATTTGTCATACAAGGTTTCCCTTTAGTAAAACCATGTTGACTTGTTCTGATCATATTATGCTTTTATAAGTGCATTGTTATGACTTCCTTAATAATAGATTCCAGCGTTTTCCCAACAACTGATATTAGGCTTACTGACCTGTAGTTCACTGTTTTCTTCCTCCTTCCTTTCTTGAAAGGTGGTGTAACATTTGCCAACTTCCAATCCAATGCGACCATTCCCAAATCTAAGGAATCTTGGAAAATCATAGCCAGCACATCCGTTATTTTTATAGCTATCTCTTATCGAACCTTAGGGTGTAAGCCATTAGGTCCTGGAGTTATGTTGGATTTTATTCCCTTTAATTTTGCCAAAACTTTTTCTCTGCTGATATTTTTTCCCTTAATTACCTAATTCTTTTTAGTCCCTAGCTTATTGCCTATTTCTGGTATGAAACTTGTGCCTTCTACTGTGAGGACAGACACAAAATATTTGTTCAATACCCCTGCCATTTCCTCACTTCCCATGGTAATTTCTACTTCTAAGGGGCCAATGTTTACTTTAGCTACTCTCTTCCTCTTTGTATACTTATAAAAACTCTTACAATCTGTTTTTATATTTTTGGCTAGTTTACTCTCATATTCTACTTTTTTCCTTTTTTTAAATCAACTTTGTGGTGGGCCTCTGCTGGTTTCTAAGACACTCCCAATCCTCAGATTTGCTGCTGATTTTTGCAACATTATAAGCCTCTTTTAATCTAATACTATCCTTAACTTCTTGAGTCAGCTATGAATGGGTCTTTGTCACTAAGGTTTTGTGTTTCAATGGAATGTATTTTTGTTGAAGTTTTGAATTTTTTTAAAGTGTTTCCACTGTTCATTTACCTCCATCCCTTTTAGTCTATTCATCCAATTAACCTTAGCCAGTTCTCCCCTCATACCTATGTAATTGCTTTGATTAAGTTTAAGATTCTTGCTTGTGTTTAAGAATATTTCCACTTTCAAACTTAACATAGGGCAGAATTTTCTGCCTGCTGGGTGGGCGGGCCCGATCCAATCTCCGGTGGGCGGAGAGACGATCCCGCCAGTGAAGCAAGCCCCGCCGCCATTTTAAGTGGGCGGGCCTATTATTGATGTCCGGTGGGAAGCGCTATGCACTCTTTGTGCGGGCGGAGGGGAGATTCCCTAAAAGTGAGAGTGCGCTCTTTCGCACATGCGCACGAAAGAGCGCAGATCTCCCTGAGGCTAAGTGCTGCCTCAGGGAGATCGCTTACACTTTGCAAAATATCAAAAATGGAAGAACAAAAATTCCCTAACATGTTCCCCTCATGTGACAATGTCACATGAGATGGGACATGTTCATAATTAACATAATAACTTTATTAAAAATTTTAAAACCCTGCATGAAACCTCATCCTGCCCGTGGATGAGGTTTCATGTTTTATCTGTTTGCCGCTGGGTCTCCTGGCCTGCCCACCAACCTTAAGGTTGCACGGGCAGGTACACTAAGTACTTTAATTGATCTGTTAATGGCCTCAATTGGCCATTGACAGGTCGGCGGGCTCGCAGTTGATTTTGCTGTGCCCCTGCCTTCCTGAAACTTTAAATGGACCAGGATGATGTCAGGGATTCCGCCCGACGTCACCCTGTGTCAGTCTATTCATCGGCGAGCGGGCCCTGCCCCCTGCTCACCAATGGCAAAATTCTGCCCATATAATTCAATGGAATAATGATCACTATTTCCCAGTGGATTGTTCATTAGGGCATTACTAATTAACCTCCTTCATTCAACAATACTAGATCTAAGATAGCTTTATCCCTTGTCAGTTCCACAATGTAATGCTCTAAGAAACTATCATGAAAACATTCCATAAACTCATCTTCTAGACCACTTTTGCCAATTTGATTGTCCACGTCTATATGAAGATTAAAGTCCCCAACAATTATTACATTTCCTTTGTTGCAAGCTCCAATAATTTCTTGATTAATGCTCTGCCCAACATTATAACTACTATAAACTACTCCCACCAGTGTTTTCCGAATCTTGCTATTCCTAATTTCCATCCATACTGATTCTACTTCATGATCTTCTGAGCCCAGATCCTTTCTCATTAATACCTTCTGTCATCTTTTACAATAAGGGCATCCCCTCTTCTTTTGCCATTCTGTCTGTCTTTCTGAAACATTGGGCAGGATTTCCCGGTCAGTGTGCGAGGAACGGGACCCGCACACCAACACATAAAATGATGCGGGATGATGTCGAGTGGAACTCCTGACGTCACCCTGCATCATTTCAATTTTCAGGTCAGTGGGGGCGCAGCCGAATCAGCTGTGTGCCTACCAACCTGTCAATGGCCTATTGAGGCCATTTAAAAACTAATTGCACTAGTTAAGGGACCCGCCCATCCAACATTAGGGTTGGACTTCCGGCTTAGGGAATCCCCCTCCCAGCATCCCCCCCGCCGCCTGCACAGGGAGCGCATAGCGCTTCCTAGCGGATGTCACGCTGGTGGGCCTTAATTGGCCCGTCCACATAAAAGGGCAGCGCCCGCTCCTGAACTCCCCCTCCAGGTCTGTGTAATGGTGATTAAATCTGAATCATTTACCTCTATTTGTGCCAGTAGTTTGTCTATCTTATTGTAAATGCTTCATGCATTCAGATAAAGAAGCTGTAATTTCAATTTTTTACTTCTGTTCCCTGCAATGTCCTTATTTGCCGATGTATAATTTTATTAAACTCTCTGTCTCTTCCTGTACCACTCTGCTTGTTTTTACCCACAATTCCACACTGTTCTGACGCCTCGACCTTTCCTAAATCTCTCTTCACCTGAACCCTCCCCACCCACCCCCACTCCTCCTCCCTTCCCCCAACCCCTAACAATCTTTAAACTTGTTAGTTTAAAGCCCTGCCCACAGCCCTAAGTTATACACTTGGCCAGAACACTGGTCCCAGCTTGGTTCAAGTGCTGCCCACCCCAACAGAATAACTCACTCTTCCCTGAGTACTGATGCCAGTACCTCATGAATTGAAACGCATTCTTCCCACACCACTCTTTGAGCCAGGCGCTTAATTCTCTAATCTGCTTGACCCTATGCCAATTGGCCTGTGGCTCAGGTAACAATCCAGAGCTGATTAGCTTTAATGTTCTGTGTTTTAATTTGTTTCCTAACTCCTCAAATTCTCTTCGCAGAAGATCATTCCTGACTCTACATATGTTGTTGGTTCCCACGTGGACCATGGCAACTGGATCCTCTCCCTCCCACTCCAAGTTCCTCTCCAGCCTTGAGGACATGTCCTTAACCCTGGCACTGGGCAGGCAACACAGTGTTCAGAACTCCTGGTCATGGCTGTAGAGAACAGTAACCATTCCCCTGACTATACTATCACTACCACTTTCCTCTGCGCTCCACCTACTTGAATGGCATCTTTCACATTGCTGCCATGGTCGGTCTGCTCATCCACCTTGCAGTTCTTCTCTTCATCCACGCAGGTAGAAAGCACCCTGTACCTGTTGGACAAAGTCAGGGGCTGAGGCTCCTCCATCACTACATACTGGTTCTTCATACCTGCCTGACTCGCAGTCACACCCTCCTGTCCCTGACCATTGACCAACTCTAAGGTTCTGCCTAACCTAAGGATTGTGACTGCTCCCTGAGACAAGTATCCAGGTAATCTTTCCCTCCCTGATGCCCCACAATACCCACAACTCAGATTCCAGTTCAGCAGCTCTGAGCTGAAGTTACCTAAGCTGCAGATATGGTTATTCAGGATTGCAGTGCATCCCACAGATTCCCACATGCTGCAATCACAGCACGTCACCAGCCTTGCCATTTCTGTCCAACTTTATTTATTCAATTAGTTAATAATTTACACAGATAAACTAATATAAAATTGGACTCACCTAGCTTGGGGTCAAAGGATGAAAACTCACCCTCTATTGGAGGCTGAAACAAAATGTAGGAAAAGGAGCACCTCTTTCCATCTCTCCACTAAAATCCCACTTGAACCAAATTTCCAAATATACACTCTGTCTATGTCTCACTCAGTCATTGTCTACTCTCTGTGCATCCATATGTTCACTTGACATTGCTAGCCTATTCATCAATGTACTGCTCAAGAGAGCCATAGATACTTGCACTGCAGCACTAAATCATGGTGATCTAGACCCAACGGCATTGTGTGAATCAGAATTCATTGAACTTATGAACTCAGAAACTCACGCAGTTGAATTCAGTCTTAACAACACCATGGGCAGAATCTTCTGTTTGGCGAGCAGGGACGGGGCCTGCTCACTGACGCATAAAATGACACACGATGATGTTGGGCGTACGTCCTGACGTCACCTGCATCATTCAGATCTTCAGTTCGGCGGGCGCGCACCTGAGTCGGCTGTGCACCCGCCGAATTGTCAAAAGCCTGTTAAGCCCATTTAAATATCAATTAAAATAATCAACAGAGTTGCCCGTCCAACCTTAAGGTTGATGGGCAGGCGGAGTGCCCAGGCGGCCTTCGCATTTATCATGAAACCTTATCCATGGGCAGGATGAGGTTTCATGAAGGTATTTAAACTTTAATTAAAATTTTAATATAATTCATAGACATGATCTCAGCTCATGTGACACTGCCTCATGAGGAGACATATCTTAAATTTCTTTTCTCTTTAATTAAATTTTTCAAATTCAAACTAATCTCCCTGAGGCAGCTCTGTGCCTCAGGGAGATTTTTGTGCTCTAACACGCACATGCATGAAGGAGCGCAGGCCCCCCTACTCCCCCCACCCGCACAGGGAGCGTTCAGCACTTTCGGGTGCGCGTCATGCTGGGCGGGCCTTAATTGGCTGCCCACGTAAAATGGTGGCGCCCAGCCAATCACAGGCAGCAATCGGCTGTGCACCCGCCCACTCCCGCTCCTGCTCAGCCACCCCAACAGGGAGAAAATTCTCCCCATAGTCTTTAAGGATATTTAATTGATGTATTTAAATTAATTATATTAATTTATTAAATTAACTTAATGAGTTTCTGTGTAGATAGACTAGTTGAATAGGTTAGGATGAACCAATACTCATGGCACTGTCTCACGTTGAACCAAAAGCTCAACTAGCTAGCGACCCATCAGAAACTCAAAATAAGCAGGCAGGTTTTTTTCAAACATGGAATTCACAAATATGAAGGAATCCTTCACTGTGTATGTGGAAAACTTTCTCAGACTGGTTGTAGCAACTCGCCCAACCATTTGGCCAATTGATGTTGTGCAGAGCCAGTCTTAGATAACATTGGATATAAAGGGACATTATTTTTGTGTGTCTTGGGCAAACCCCATACTTATGCAGAATCATGGCTCACTGCGTGAGTCTAGGCCCAGCTCTGACAAACATCGTCGGTGGGTTCCCTGAGTAGCATGTCTTCAATGGAATGAAACCTAACCTCCTACCCCTTGCAAATTTCTGAAATGTAGATGATACTTTTGCTATATTTGAAACCGCAGCTTACACTTACACTCTAAATAGTCCATCAATTAAGATATTTTTCTTGGAAAAGAATAGCTGGATCCTGGGGCATTCCCATTGTTGTAAACATTGGTTGATAATACCAGTTGCTGTGACAACCAATGTAGCTACAGAAGCTAAGATTATATCCACATCAAAACAGAGGTGTTAATTAAGCAGTGGTTTGCAGTCCATACAATTATTCTATTGGCTAGATCACTGGGGAGAGAGGATATTAAATATTCAAGCAAGGTTGTCTGAAATAGTAATAGTCACCATTGAGAGAGCTCCAGTGTGCAGGATAGCAAGAAACTGCAGCCTCTAGGGAAATCAGACGAAGAAAGATTGAGAGAATGTGAACAAAGCATTACAGACAGACATCCAGCAAATGAATTGATTCTTCAGATGACCTCCAGCATGGCCAGTAATGGAATGTCACGTGGGTTATGATGATTATTGCTTCTGCTTGTCATTTGCAGTGAGGTGTTCCCACTAAACAAATGCAAAATTCACCGTGGGACTAAGCATGTGGTCTCTTGGTTGCTTGTTATAGGCTAACTTTCTTATTGTCCCATAAGGGACCAACATAGCAATCTGTTTTCTCTTCACAGAAGCAATGTAAAGCATAATCCCACATGATGACTATAGAACAAGTACCCCTTTGCGCTAAGAAGTAAATTACAAAATCTTGAAGTAAATGCATTTAATGTGAACATTCTCCCTGTAATCTTTTTCTGTGGTTTATGCTCAGTAGTTAAAATAAGATGTAAGAGCACAGCTTATCACACAGTTATATTTAGAGTGCAAAAAGCAGCAGGCCCAAAGAGAGCACAGACAATTGATTGTACTTTAGAGTACTGTAAGGTCCAGACCTCACTTGCCATCACAACCTGTGACAGATTATTACTCTGATTACAGATAGCTAAAATACTTGGTCTGAGGGAATGATCCAATAGAATTATCCTCGTTTTCCTTGAGGAGTCTTGCACCTATACTAGCAAAGGGGAAATGTTGAGCATTGTGGTTACTCTTTTAAATTCAGAAACAGTCTGGTATGGGGAAGATTGATGGATTTTAGAAGGGAAACCAGCATGGAGTTGGGTGGAGAATGATGAATATCTATACCAGGTAGTTCATTGTAAATGTGAGTGAAAATGAAGTCAGGTGCTTATATAACAAAAGGCCAAAGCATTACTGTCCATTTTGCACTCATGCCAAAGGTGAGTTTGACCCTGCCCCCTTCAATCTTTACAGCATGCTTAGAAGCTGTGTTTACATCAATTATTAGGGCTGTTGAGGCATTTATGGAATTGAAATCTGCCTTCTGATTGGCTAGCTAATATTTTGCTACTGACAAGCAGTATTGGGAGTAATCTATTGGCCTATATTGGGATTTTGCTAGTAGCTGCTCATTTATGTCATTATCAAAGGTGTAGATTTTCAATCCACACTATAGTATAAGAGTGTTTGGCAGACCAAGGGTTAATGTGGAACTGGGGAAACAGTACTGCCCATACAGTAGAGAGGAGTATGGTAGCAGACTGTCTGCAGTAGAGTCCAGCAGAAGCTACCATGGTGATAGCACCCATGCAGGGCTGTACCTTGGAGATGTATATAGCTATGAGTTGTGAATAAACACTCAGAGTTCAATGATACAAGTCTCCAGACCTCTCTGTGAGACACCAAACAACCATTACAATATGGTGGCAGTGAAGGATGCACCTCGAAATCCCAAAAGCATGAAAAAGTAAAGAAACTGCAGTTTGACCTATGAGAAGAATCGAAGACACGGCTGGATATTACCTAAAAAAAGTTCCATTGCCAGATCAGATTAAACGTAGTGGCAGAATCATAGGGCAGAACTTTTAGCTGGCGTGTAAGCCCACACCCAACCTGATTGGACGCAAAATCGCGTGTGATGATGTTGGGCAAGTGTCCCGATGTCAACCCTCATTCGTGATATTTCAGTTGGCAGGCACACATGAAAGTCGGAAGCGCGCCCGCTGACAATTAAGAGGCCTATTAAGGTCATTAAAGTCGTAGTTGTCTCCAATTTATTGTGGTCTGTCCAAACTTACAGTTGGCGGACAGGCGAATTGGCCAGGCAGGCTTTGCATTTTTCATGAAACCTCATCCAAGGGCGGAATGAGGTATCTGTTATTGAATGAAAAAAAAATCCATGGACAGCATTTTCATCATGTATTTGTGATGCGTGGACATTTTTTTCATGATTTCTAATGCTTTATTTATTGGTTTTGAAGTCTTCAGCTCCCTGAGGGAGCTCTGATTCAGGAGGTTTCGTTCAGCACTCGCCTGTGCCTGCGCTTATGTCAGCGCCCACCCTCCTCCCGCCCCCACCACAGCAGCGCTGATCATTTTGGTGTGTGCTTCACACTGGCTGGCTGTTAATTGGACAGCCAGCATGAAATCGAGGTCAGGGGCTGATCGCGGGCGGCAGTCGGTTCCCTGGTGCTCCCGGGTCCACTGATCGCACCCACACACCGACCTAAACATCCTGCCCATAGGATCTAGCCAGATCACGAAAGTCTGAGCAAAATCACACAAGGGAAAAAGGCTGAACGGTAGCAGATGAAAAGCCTGATTGATCCAACAGCAGAGTCATAGAACTTAGCCAGATCACCAAAGGTTGAGCAAAATTCAAAAAAGAGAAAAGGCTGAAAAGGCAGAAGAACAATCCACTGTGCATATGAAAAAAAGAACCTGAACATGAGAGAACGCAGAGTCAAGGGAACTAGCTGGATCACAAAAATGGTGAGCAAAATATAGTAAAAAGGCAGAAATTACCTTTTAGAATAGGCAGCAATCAGGATCAACACTCGAATTCCAGAGTGTAGCTGGAAGAAAGGTGCAGAAAGGGTCCACAGCCATGACACCATGACATGTGGTGTCTGAGCTTGACTGAATGAAAAAAAGAAGAGTTTTAAAACAGAAATCAAAACTGAAAAAAACCACCTTCAAATCAAGATAAATAAATTGCTGGCAAAACTGTTAAAACTGTTACCTTCAAAGGTTTCCTGCAGGCTAATAAGTTGAAAGAAGAAAACAGCCCCTTCAGCACAATGGGAGCCTGCTGAAACTCAACAAGCCTGGGAAGAAGATAAGGAAAAAAAAAGTTACTGCACAGCCATTTTTACAAGGGAAACAACATTTAAAGCTGTGTGGAGAAAAAGCCATTGATAGCAAAGTAACATTATCAGACCAATTTAGGCTAAGGCAATGGCCAAAACAGACCTAAGATTGGGTATTATGAAGAAGAAATATTTAGATTACAGGAGTACATCAGGATTAAGTAAAAAATAAGATGAAGTAAAAGTTAATGCAGTTTTATTCTCATTTGGTGCATTTATGGATGAAGTAATGCTAAACCAAGGTATAGATGAATCCACAGCCACATTTGGTGAGATATTAAAAGTCTCTGACAAATATTTTCAATTCCAAGTTGTGGAGAGAGCAAACCTTAAAAAAGGTCTAGAACACCTCCAATAAAGCACCAAAGGAGCAAGGAGGCCCCAGATCAAGGAAAACAATACCCACGCAAACCACAAGATGGTCACAGACCATGTCAGGGCGCTGCAGGGTTTATTGCAGAAGAAGCTTAGAAACAGCTCAATGGCTAAAAATGGACCTTTTTGAAAATTACTTAGTACTGACTTAGTACCCAAACTGCAACAGCAGGTGGCAGTGTGGGCTAAACAGATGGCTATGAATTAGGGAAAGCTATTTGATATAAACCAAAAGAAACAAAGCCTGCAAGAATTCTGACAATGAAGCAATTCCACAGGATCATGTGCGTATCAAAGCTGAGTTGGAAGAATTCAGCCGGAAGTACAGCCAGGCACAACAGCAGGCAAAAAAGGTACTCAAAGAAGTTACTGCCCAAAAAACTCTTTGAAGAATCAATACTTGGCCCTGGAAAAATATGAGGGGCTAAACAATATGTCGAATACCACTTCAGAAAAAGCTACATTGGACTATCAGTAGCGAGAAAGCAATGGACTGAAGCACAGAGTGAGTTGGAAAGAGGTCAACAAGAAAATAAACAGTTGAAGGAACAACTGATTTTCCTTCAAGATCAAATGCAAAAATAGTACATAACCCTTCAGCAGCAATAAGAAGTGAAGACGGCCTTGAGCAGCAGAATGGAAGAACAGCAGAACAAAGTTGAGGAGACTCTGTTGAATTACAAGAAAACTCAAGATGAAGCAATTGAACTTCATAAAGAAAAGGAAAACCTATTAAATGACCTTCACACACTACAAGGATCCCTCAGGTCAAAGTTTGTTCCTCTGGAAAATTAGAAAGAGAAGCAAAATTAATTTAATGTCACTCTGAAAGAACTGAAGTACCAGTTGGTAGAGAAGGCTCAGAAATGTTCAATATTCCAGGAGGAAGCCAAGAGGTACAAGAAAGAGACTGAAAAGCTGCAGAATCAGCTGAATGGAAAAGAGGAGGCTTCAAAAGGAAAAGCTGTAGAACTTTCCAAGCTGTGAGCAGGTAATGAGGCCATGGGTAGCACGATTACAGAACTGAAATAAGTTAAGACTTCACAGGAGATGGACCTGGCCGACAGTGAAACCGAAATGAAGGACAAGGACAAAGCTCTGCTGCAGGCAGAGAAAGAAAAGACAGAAATATGATCGTAAAATACAAATCTGACACTGAAGCTCAAGGAACTAGAAGAAAAAGTACCTCAAACGCTAAGAAGCATTGAGTTGTGGACAAATGAAATGGCTGAAATGGAAACCAAGACCTAGAATGTCAAGAAAAAGTTGAACAGTTGCAAGAGAAAGTAGAAACTCTCACAAAGGAGTTTGAAGTGTCTCAGAAACAATTAGCAGATTTTATTTAAAATTAAAAAATATGGGCTTGAAAGATAGCGCAGAGGGATTGGGCTCTGCTAAGGGAAAGCTGTTCAGTGTAGAGAATCAACTTTCACAGATGACAGATAAGTTTGCTAATGAAAAAAGAGTACTGAAGAGAACACTGGAGTGTCGCTCACAGGAAATAGAACACTTGAAGAAGAACATGAAAGATGAGATGCGCAGTATTGGAGAGGAAATCTAGACTTTAAATGCAGATAAGGAAAATTCTAAGACACAGATTGGGGATCTAAAGAGTGAATTGAAAGAGCCTATGGAGCAGTCAGTGACCTTGGAAGAAAGACTGAAAAGAACTGAATGCCCTAGTGAAGTTGTTAAGTGTGTATAAGGGTTTCACAGATAACTCTGAAGCAAGGGCAAACTGAACTCACCAGAGTAGCTGCTGAGGTGAATGAAAACATTCATAAGCTTGAAAAGGAATTGGAAAATGAGAGAGTAAACAAATATTTGGCTGAAATTGTGAAACAAGTGGAAATGAAGGTTCCATTTTTGAAATGTAACCTTCCAGGAAGAACCTGGCGGAAGCCATTGAAAAAGAAAACCTGACTCCACTCTATGAATGAATGGTGTGAGCATTCCCTTCGGAAGGAAAGATCAAAGATGACAGGTTGTTGATAAAGAGAAACACAACTCAAAGTAGTGCAAAAAGTGAACCAAATGGCAACACTCAAGCACAAGGAACACAGAATACTGCGATGTCAACTCTAAATCATCAAAGTCAACCCGAAGCAACTGAGGCTACCACTCCTCTGAGCGTAAAAAGGACAAGATCTGGAAGAATTGTCAAGCCACCAGACCATCAGAATGTATAATGTCAGAGGCTTGAGGGGAGGAGAAGGGTAAAGAAAGATGGTATTGTAAATATATTGGGGAGAGGTGTAGAATAAGGGTGCTTGGCAAAGCAAGAGTTAATGTGGGACTGGGGAAACAGTACCGCTCACATAATGATGTAAAGAGTCACATAATAATAGACTGTATAGAGAAGAGTCTAGCAGAAGATAGCATGGAGACAGCACCCATGCAGGACTATACCTTGGAGATGCATATAGTCATGCATTGTGACTCATAAACACTTAATGTTCAATCATGCAAGCCTTCAGACCTCTCCATGAAACACCAAACCACCCTTACAACACACACAATGTGAAAATCATAGAGCAAAGCTTCATGTGAATCATTAGAATGCAGTTCATAGGAAGCATGGATCACCAACCCAAAAATGCTCAACTATTGGCAATATCCATTATGCAGATCACATACTACCTAGTATGGAGATAGAAATATTCCCTAATATTAGTATAGCAGATGTTTATCTAAAGATGGGGTAAGAAATAGTGATGCAGAAGTTATTTTTTACTGCCATTGGTTGTTACTTGCTTGAAACTGACATTGGATGCCTGAAATGAAAGAATATTAAGGCATGTGTCATAGATGATATAATACATGACTTACAATTTCAAAAATTAAAATCAAATTTGTTTTTGTAAACTGTACTGCATTTCTATCGACCTTCCATTTCCATGGAACAACTGGAGATAGTTTTCATTCCTTATATTTGGTCCTGTTCTTTGGTGTTTTAAAAAGAAAAGAGATTGACACTATTATGATTAAAGTCAAATCTAGGTGAGATAGAGGAGCAAAGGAATCTCAGAGTACAAATTCACTAAAAGTTGCTTTACAGGTTAGCGAGGCCATAAAAATGCAATCCAAGTTCTAGGCTTCACTTCTAGAGGGATAGAATCAAAAAGTAGTAATGTTATGCTAAACTTGTACCAAATCTTAATTAGAACACACTTAGAATACTACGAGTTCTGGTTGCCATGTTATGAAAAGAATATAGCGGCACTGGAGAAGCTGTGGACAAAATTTACAAGGATGATACCAGAAGGTTATACATAACAGGAAGGGATTGACAGGCTAGGTTCTCTTGAAAAAGGAAGGCTCATGGGTGACCCAACAGAGGCCTTTAAAACTATAAAATGTTATGATTGATTGGACATGGAGAATGATGTCTCTTGTGAGGAAGAATCTAAGTAGAGGCCATCAATATAAGATAGTCACCAAGAATTCCAATCGGGAATTCAGAAGAAACTCTTTACTCAAAGAGTAGTTAAAATGTGGAACTTGAGACCTCAGGGAATGGTTGCAGCAAATAGTATAGATCCATTTAAGTGGACCTTCTCTTCTCCCTACCCCCACCCCCCACAGAGTCTCTGATTTTATCAACTCAGGCAGTTTGGAGGCTTGACGATTCTTCCAGATCTTGTTCTTTTCTCATTCAGAAGAGTGACAGTCTCAGTTGCTTCAGATTGACTTTGTTGATTCAGATGGTTACAATGGTAGATTTAGGGGAGGAAAGAGGTGAAGAGGCTTGATTGGAGCATAAACGCCAGCATAGGCTGGTTGGGCTGAAATACCTAGTTCTGCACTGTATAACCATGCAATCTCATGTAAAAGTTTACTTTTTCATTGTTAGTAAGTCCCCTGTAGTGTTGCTCATGGTAAATTGGATTGCAGGCTGTTTTATAAGGGCAGACAGAATGCATTTCTTCTTTTAACCTGGAACTCTGTTCCTTTAAGTCACTAATTCTATTTGATTTTGAGGTTAATCAGTGTTCAATTGTTTTCTATTTGGAGAAGTTTTCAGAATGGAATGTACTTCTCAATTTCTAGATGATAGTTAAAAATACAGGGCAGAAGTATCCAGCACCTTCTTTGAAAGATTGATTTGCATTTGTAACAAAGTATGATATCTGGAGTGGGATGTCTGTGCATAATATAGCCATTTTAATATACAAATAGCAAATTTGTCATGGTGTCACTTATAGTAAAATGCTTAATGTGCTAGTCTTTAATGAAAGGGGTAATACACTATATCATGCACGATGTATTATCTGTCACTGTCTTGGAGCTGTACTTAAGGTGGCCTGTCTCTTTAAGCAAACATAGTCTAAATGCTGTAAGTAAGATCAGAATTTAATTGTCTCGTTAGGAAAATTTGCACGTTAGAATGTGTCTGTCGGTATCAGGTTGTAGCTCAACGGCACTGAGCATTTCTGATTGCTTTGCTTCGCCAAGTATACATCTGGAGTATGATGCCATGCCCTGGCAGATCTGATATAATGGGATATGCAGAAAGGGGGAATTGAGGTATAAGGTCAACCATGATCTCACTGAATGTTGGAGTGGGCTCAAGGAGCCATATGGCCTACTTCGGCTCCTATTTCTTATGCCTTTATGTTTTTATGCTCTAGCTCCTGGGAATTTCTTTTTTACATTCTCACAATCAATCTTGGCAGATACCTGTGTTTAATGTTGTAATTCTCTTCCACCAAAATGGCTGATCAGAAGAACTCCAAGGAGATTCCAAGCGGTCATTTTTAACATATTGCTACCAAATCTCCAATGCAGTTATTCCTGATTATTCAGAAGTTATACTATTTTACAAGGTCAAGAATATTATAGATATCTGTATGTGTGTGTGTGTGTGTGTATGTGTGTGTGTCCAATTAAGACTCTAAAACCTAATTGCTTTTAAGATTGTTGCTAAGAAATAAACATTGTCATTCATCTATTAATTTAAAAATATAGGTAACCAGCTGCTGGTATTTTGAGTTTGTGCAATGTTCCTTTGGGCAAAATTTTATGGTTCCGCCAAAGTCAATGGAATTTTGACCGGCTTGCTGTGTTTTATGGCCCCGCCCCTGCCACAACGGGACCGTAAATTCCACCCTTTTTTCTTAATACCTTTAACTCACAGAATGTTAAGTGTAACACTTGAATTATGACAGCAAAGCCTAATGATACCAACACTTTGCATTTATATACCACCTAACAAAACATCCCAAGATGCCTCACAGGAACGTTCTCAAACAAAATTTACCTCTGAGCCGCATAAGGAGATATTAGGACAGGTGACCAAAACTTTTGTCTTAAAGGAGGAGGGAGGTAGAGAAGTGGAGAGGTTTACAGAGAGAATTCCAGAGCTTGGGGCCTAGGAAGCTGAAGAGGCCGCAGCAACCGATATTGGAGCAATTAGAATTAGGGTTGCACAAGAGAATGGAATTGGGGGAATGCAAAGATCTTGGACATTTGGGAGGCTGAAGGAGATCACAGAAATAGGGAGGGTTGAGGCCAGGGAAGCACCCTGCTACCTTTCCACCTCTGCCAAAATTAGTTCTGGAGCATGAGGGCCTTTGATTGGACTTCCCGCCTAGCTGTCAATTGAAGCCCATAACTGGCCAATTAATGGCCATTTAAGGACCTCACCCCATGCGCTGTTGGTATTAACTGAGTGGCAGGTGGGCCTGCCGCATTGCAGTATGGACGACAAATAAACCTGTGTGGGCTTCTTCAGGCCTTCTAAGGGTGGATGGGGGTGTGGGTAGTGTATGGGAGGCAGGGGTCGCTCGTTCAAAGGCACTCAGTGCCTGATTGAGGGACCTGGTGTCGGGGTGGGAGAGCCAGCTGAGAGCCACCTGCCTTTCCCTTACTGCCGACTCCACCCCCTCCCCTCCCCACCATGCCTACCCAGTGAAATCCTTCCTGCTGTGACTTAGCTGTGGTTTGGGTAGCTCTTCGATGCTGGGCCTCTGTTGGCTGTCATTCTGACAGCAGCTGCCACCTCCCTGATGACATTGATGGGCAAAGGAGCTGCTGGCCTCTGACTGGCTGACAGCTTTTGTTGGGCCTTGATCCTAGGGAAGGGATGCCCGTTGCCTGAGAGGCACTCAATACCAGTGGGCCTTCCTAGAAGAGGCAACACGGGTCTCTTGCTGGCTCACCAGCCTGCAGGCAAGACCTCTGAAGCCTCCATAAAATCTGTGCCTGCCTGCGCCCCCCAATGGGGTGGATTATTCTCAGCTTAGAAGATTCTTTGGCCTTGCATCCATATGTAGGCCCCAATGCCGATGGTGTCTGAATCCTGCCCACATGCTCAAGCTTCCCAGAGTTAATTGGCTAACTCCAGAAGCCCTGTCCATTAAGAATGGTGAGTGAGTTCTGGGGCATGACCAATCAAAGTGCCTGAGGTTGTGGGTGGCCGATAGCCCCAATGGGAGGTGTGTGTGCTGCTGCTATTGGTGGGAGACAGCAAGGGCACCTCAAAATGGATGTGCCCTCTTTGAAGATTGATGAAATTGTTAAAAGCAATTGTGGCGCCAACTGTGAGGCCATCAACATAGAGGGAGCCCCCTCCACAGGATGGACTGCGGCCACAGCTGTGGCCCTCTGAATCCAGTAGCTATGGCGGTGGGGAGACAGGTGGGGAGGCAGGTGGAGGGATGCTGGGGACTTAAAGTAGGCCAGCTGGAGGCTACCTCCAGACATGTGTCAAGCTTCCACCATAGTAAGGGGACCCATGCGCCATTGGGAGAATCCTGGCAGCATCAGCAATTTACACCTAAGTGGGCACTTCATTGATTTAATTAACTATCCACTGCTGCTGGGTGGGTAGCTGGTGCCAGACAGATCTTGTCTCCAGCAAGATTGCTCGGAGAATGGGACATACCAGGGACACAAAGTTTCCTAAATTTGTTCCCAGTCCCACCTCCAAAGCCACCTCTACAGAACAGGGAAGATTCTGCCCTGTATGTACCAGTTTGACACCAAGGGGAGAATTTCCTGTATGTCAGGTGAGCCGGTTGGGAGCGGGCGTGGAGCCCGCAATCGGCTGCGCTCCACCATTTTACGTGGGCAGGCCAATTAAGACCTGCCCAGCATGACGCATGGCTGATAGTGCTCAGTATTACCTGTGCATGGAGGGAGGAGGGCAAGTCGGGGCCTGTGTTCTTTCACGCATGCATGCCTCAGGGAGATTAGGTACATAATAGAAGGTCAGAAATAATCAAGTTAAAAACTATTTAGACATGTCCCTTCGTGTGACAGTATCACATGAGCTGCAACATGTTAATGAATTGTGCAAAAAATATTTATTTATTTAATAAAACCTTCAGGAAACCTCATCCTGCCTTTGGGATGATCTCGCCGTTTGGGCCCTTCGCCCGCCTGCCAACCTTAAGGTTGGACGGACAGTGTTGATAAGTACTTTAATTGGGTTTTTAATGGCCTTAACGGGCCTTTGACAGTTCAGCGGGTGCGGAGCAGCCTCTAGCAAGCACCTGCCGAACGAAAGATCTAAACGCATGCTCAACATCACCGTGCATCATTTCACGTGTTGGCGTGCTGGGCCCGCCCCCGCACATCGACATCAAAATTCTGGCCCAAGAGGTGCATATTTATTTAAATTCCTGAAATTGGGGTTTGTTAGGAGTAGATGCGGTACTCTGCTTAAAGAATGAAATCATCTTCAACTGGTATGTAGACATTGTCCTTAGTTTTTAATCCATGTTTTCACAAAAGTTATTGACTCTCCCAGGCTGCCATTACTTTATGGTATGTTTGTGAGACTGGGCACTAAATAAGTCATTGGTTGGAATTCAGGCCTTCGGCCAAAAGTGAGCACTCCAGTTATTACCCAGTACCACCATAAGTGCCTTAATCATGATGGTCCCATGGTGGGGGTGTGGTGGATTTTGACAACAGCGTGCCATTCCCAACAGCATAGCCACCACTTCCACTTTCTCACTTTTTTCCATTTCCCACGTGATTACAATTAAAATTTAAAGTACCAGTGACATGTAGGGGAGACACGTATGATCATGGATCCGGAGGATACTTTTCAGTGGTGAAACTCAGCATCGACTGACAATGCCGCAAGCAGGGGCGGGCTATAAAAGAGCCTCCTGGATAAACAGGGAGGCTCTGCATCACAGCCACAATTTTCCAACACAACTTTCTTGCCCATTAACACAAGACTTAATGAAACACAAAGGTAGCACCGCTGTTTTTCAAATGTAAGTCTCACTCGTAAATATTTCACATTACGTTGGTTTCACTTTATTCATATTTGCATCATTGTTATTTGTTGAGCCTAGCTTAGTCACAGAACTAAATTGTACTTTCATCTGTTCTTTCACGGGATGTGGGCATCACTGGCTAGGCCAGCATTTATTGTCCATGCCTAATTGCCCTTGAGAAGGAGGTGGTGAGCCACCTTCTTGAACCTCTGCTGCTCATATGCTGTAGGAACACCCACAGTGCTGTTAGGAAGGGAGTTCCAGGATTACGACCCAGTTCATTTTGACAATGAAGGAATGGCGATATATTTCCAGTCAGGATGGTGTGTAGTTTCATGGGGAACTTGCAGGTGGTAGTATCCCCATGCATCTGCTGCCCTTGTCTTTCTAGGGGATAGAGGTCATAGATTTTGGAGGTGCAGTCGAAGGATCCTTGGTGAGTTGCTGCAGTACATCTTGCAGATCGTACACACTGCTGCCACTGCTCGTCAGTTGTGGAGGGAGTGAATATTAAGGTTGTGGATGGGGTTACAATCACGTGGGCTGCTTTGCCCTGGATGGCGTCAAGCTTCTTGAGTGCTGTTCCAATCAAGTGAAGAGTATTCTATCACACTCCTGACTTGTGCCTTGTGGGCAGGATTTGGGGAGTCAGGAGGTGAGTTACTCATCACAGGATTCCCAGCCTCTGAACTGCTCTTTTAACCACAGTATCTATATGGCTGATCCAGTTAAGTTTCTGGTCAATGGTAATCATTGGGATGTTAATAATGAGGGATTCAGCAATGGTAATGCCATCAAGGGGAGATGGTTAGATTTGCTCTTGTTGGAAATGGTCACTGCCTGGCACTTGTGAGGCACAAATGTTACTTGACATTTATCAGCCCAAGCCTGAATGTTGCTCCATAATCTTGCCCCATATGGCCACAGACTAATTCATTATCTGAGAAGTTATGAATGGTGCTGAACATTGTGCAATTATCAGCCAACATCCCCACTTCTGACCAGACCATCCCCACTTCTGTACCAGACCAGCCATAAGGCGGGTGGGGGGGCGTGGGGGGGCTTTTCATTGGCTGCAGGGCTAGGCTTGCTTGGGGAAGGGGGAGAAATGGCCCCAGGCAAGGGAAGAGGCTGCAGGGCAAGGGCTGTACTTGGGTGGGGTGGGGCGGGGTGCGGTATCCCAAAGCCTGTGTGGGGCTACAAGTTGATCTGTGCAAGCGGCCTCAAGATAGTGAGGGCTGAGGATGCAGTCTCCAGAGGAGATGAGGCCAGATGAAGATGTGAGGGTATGTGTGTGAGAATGGGTGGTGATGTCCCTTGAGCTGGGAGTGAGTGAGATGCCAGTGAATGTGTGATGGGCTTGAAGGTGTGAGTTTAAGATGATGAGATGATTGCCTTACCCAGATGGCGTGGATGAGACCATTCATCCTCTTTCTGCATTGGTGGCCAACCTCTTCTTATAGACTCATAGATGTCTACAGCATAGAAGGAGGCCATTCAGCCCATTGTGCCCACACTGGTCAACAAAGATCTGACTACACTAATCCCATTTTCCAGCACTTGGCCCATAGCCCTGGAGGCTATGGCAACACAAGTGAATATCTAAATACTTCTTAAATGTTATGAGAGTTTCTGACGCAATCACCCTTTCAGGCATTGAGTTCCAGACTCCCACCGCCCTCTGGGTGAAAGCATTTCTCCTCAACTCCCCCCTTAGCCTTCTACCTCTTACCTTAAATCTATGCCCCCTGGTTATTGGCCCCTCAACTAATGGAAAAAGTGCCTTCCTATCCACCCTATCTATGCCCCTCACAATCTTATACAACTCTATCAGGTCCCCTCTCCACCTTCATTGCTCCAAGGAAAACAACCCCAGCCTATCCAATCTTTCCTCATAGCTCAGACCCTCCAGCCCAGGCAGCATCCAGGTAAATCTCCTCTGTGCCCTCTCCAGTGCAATCACACCCTTCCTATAATGTGGTAACCAGAACTGCACACAGTACTCCAATTGTGGCCTAACCAGTGTTTTATACAGTTCCAGCATAACCTCCCTGCTCTTGTATTCTCTGCCTCAGCTAATAAAGGCAAGTATCCCATATGCCTTCTTAACCACCTTATCTACCTTCCCTGCTACCTTCTGGGATCTATGGATGTGCACATCAAGGTCCCTTTGATCTTCAGTACTTTCCAGGGTTCTCCCATTCATTGTGTAATCCCTTGCCTTTTAGTCCTCCCCATGTGCATTACCTCACCCTTTTCCAGGTTGAATTCCATTTGCCACTGCTCTAACACCTGACCAGTCCATTGATATCCTCCTGCAGTTTACGGCTATCTTCCTCACTTTACCACCCTACCGTTTTGCGTGTCATTTACAAACTTCTTGATCACGCCCCCTACATTTAAATCCTAATCATTTATGTACATTACAAATAGCAAGGGCCCCAGCACTGAGTCCTACGGAACCCCACTGTAAACAGACTTCCAGTCACAGAAACATCCCTCTACCATCACTTCTTCATTCCTCTTCTATACAGCATTGGCACTGACCACCATTGCTATCACCTATCAAGGAAGAGTAGTGAGATTGCTGGACCTCCTGTGGCCAGATGGGGGTAGATGACATCACAGCAGGCCGCAACGGCATCCAAAAGGGATACATCACTGAATTAGGGGGCTGCAGTCTTCCTGCCTATTGGGCCATGTTTTCTATGCAGTCCTGGGCTGGAAGCACTGAGAGGTGTGCAGGTGTGCACACGGCTTCACTTTAAACATGGCACTTGGCGTGAGGTGACAGTGTGACCGGCAAATGAGAGCCCACCCACAATTGAAACAGTGTGTTTGCAGGGAATGCATGATTAATGCGGCAGGGTTGGGATGGTACTGTGTGAAAAGCCGCCATAGTGGCCAGTGGGTAAAACATTCTTTTTCCCCGCCCGCTACTGTACTTAGTGCAAATCTGGGACATTTACACCCATTCTGTCTGGCCAGCATGAAGCAGGCAGAACATGCAAATGCCTTTGCCATGTTGCAGGGTGCCATCTACTGCACACATGTGGCTTTGTGGGTGCCAAGTCTAAATGTAGACGTGTATCGCAACTACAAAGCGTTCCATTCACTGAACGTGCAGCTGGTGTTCAGCCATGCTCAGCATATCATACATGTCAATGCCAGGCATCCTGGTGTCCTGGCAGCAGTCACGATACAGCCAGTCCACTATGCCATTATCTTCAAATGCCGTATCCTTGTAACTGAGCCATGAACTTTACATGTTAATCAATTCAAAAACCGGTCTGTCCCTTCACTCACCAATTCCTATCAACCACAGCTCATACTTCACAGTCACAGCTTCACCTCACTCTCCACACATTAGCACGACTGCAAACCTCACACCCACGCCTCTCACCAAACCAGCTTATTCAACTGTGACAGACACATCACCCAAACACATTGCTCAACACTCACTGACACATTTGCAGAACAAGATAGCACATAGCAGCAGCACCTAACAGATGGGGAGTGGGGATAGATGCACACGGCTGCGCCACCACAAGAAACCAGAGGGTAGCCACTGGGTGACAAGCACAGCCTTTGCCAAAAGGTATGCAGCAACCAGTTGGGAAGAACCAGCTGGCCATCTTTCTGGCAAGACTGTCCATGATGGGTTTATCTAACTGCATTACCAGTGAACACAACCATAAAACACCAGTCTGCTATAGTCCTATGTCTTGCCTTCCCTCTTACTGTCCATCATAACACCCTCTTGGTTACAATGCTGAAATAAAAACCATTACAACTACTCCATACAAACTTCATGAAATAAACCATCCAATATTCCATACAAAAATAAATAAACCATCCTTATGCCTCCCCTCATGCATGTCTTTCATGTGCTTAATGCCCCTACAAAGTGCTACCTCAGTGGCTGCAGCATGTCTGGCAGAAGTCTGCTGACCTTAAATGGGGGAGACTCTAGATGGCTGGCAGGATGCTCTTGAGCATCTCTGACCCTAGAAGGTCTGTCTTTGTACAGCACCATCTTGGCAGAGATGGCAGCAGTCTGGGCTGCCTGGCTGATGGGAAACAACAAGGACAGCAGTAGAGTGACAGGGGTGGGAGGATGGATGTTGTCATCCTGAGAGTGGACAGCGGGTTTATACTCCACAAAGCCATTGACACTCCCAAGAGTGGTGCCTCAGCAATCCTGGAAGGACTGATTGCTGAACTAC
Source organism: Carcharodon carcharias (assembly GCF_017639515.1). Taxonomy (NCBI): domain Eukaryota; kingdom Metazoa; phylum Chordata; class Chondrichthyes; order Lamniformes; family Lamnidae; genus Carcharodon; species Carcharodon carcharias. The sequence continues at coordinate 90,449,648 of NC_054478.1, read as the reverse complement.
TATCAGACCCTGCAAGCCCCTTTGAGCACTGGTATCTGCAGTCAGATGGTAGCAGTCTGAGCCTGCACAGCAACAAGGTGAGATTGCGTGATTTCAGTCTGAGCTTCCACTGTGGCCCTCAGATGCCGGTAGCTTCTGCTTGTGCTGCACTGGAAACTGATAAATAAGTCACCAGCTGCTGCATCATGATTGGGTCTGCAAGTGATTCTAAAGGAGTTAGCCACCATGCTGGAAAGGATGGGCTCCAAGCTCTGCATAAAGCTCTGGGCCAATTTGTTGCAGGATTCCTCTATGCCACTTGACAGTAACAACCGTATTTCTGGCAGGTCTTCCAGTGCACCAAGCATTTTAATGTGCACACCTATTGTGCACAACTACATCAAAGTGCAACTGTGCCCTGAGGTGAGTTGGCACCTGCATGATCCTTTTCCACTGATCTGGCTGTAGGTCACATGCGCAGTGACTCATCACATGCAGATTCCACCTCAATACTGTCCTCTAACTTAATGCAGTGCCAGTATTTGAGCTGATGGCTGCAAATCAAGTGATGGAGTTTCTTCACCATCAGTCTCTCGGTCCACTTTCAGTTCTTGCTTCTGCACCATTGCCTGACCAGGTTGCTGTTCATGGATATCTGAATGAAGAAAAGTTATGGTTGTAGTCTGAAGAGGGAGGAAAGGCAGTGATGCATGTTTACACCTTATGCAGGTTGTAAATTAGAAGATATTGTTGGATGAGGGAGAAGTTGAATGTGAGAAGGTAGATTAAATAGAAAAATACCATTATCTTCAATGGTTTCAGTCCCACCGCTGGCCACATCCTCAGTAGCGACCATTTTAGTGATGGTCAGCACATCTCCTGCATAAGGATTAGGACAGGCAGCTGTGTGCACCTGTCCCCCCTCCGCATCTGTTAGGTGCTGCTGCTATGTGCTATCTTGTTCTGCAAATGTGTCGTGAGTGTTGAGCAATGTGTTTGGGTGATGTGTCTGTTACAGTTGAATAAGCTGGTTTGGTGTGAGGTGTGGGTGTGAGATTTGCAGTCGTGCTAATGTGTGGAGAGTGAGGTGAAGCTATGACTGTGAAGTATGTGTTGTGGTTGATAGAGATTGGTGAGTGAAGGGGAGAGGGGTTTTTGAATTGATCAGTATGTAAGGTTCATGCTTCAGTTGTAAGGGTATGGCATTTGAAGACGCATTCACTGACCTTGACTACTTGAGTGAGGACATTGAACTTCTTTCAGCACATCATCCAGGTCCTTGGGGTAGACTACTAGCATTGACTGTGACAGCTATCTGCTCTCCCTGCCTTTGCATTATGTGTCTGGATGGCTTCTCGGCCCCTATGAACAGAGGACCTTTCTCCTCCTGTCCACCTCCTGCACCAAGGCCTCCACTGCTGCATCTAAATATCTTGGAGCACAGTATCTACATTGTTGCACCATACTCACTCTTGCACCACCAATTACATCCCTGCTGCCACCATAATGTTGCCCCTCTCTCCTCTAAGTGATGCAGGCTGGCTGTAATTGGTGCTAGCCTCCTACAAATTTGAGCTCCCAGCTGAGGTGTCCAGCCGCTCAGCAGCACATTTAGTGCTGAGTTGTACACTAAGACTGTCATAATTAACAGGCAGCATGAAGTTTGTGCACCTCTTGCATTGGGAGTAGCAGGTGTGACTTAATCGCGCATCATGATCCCCAGGCCCATTTTTGGGCCTTAACCAATTTTTGCCCCAAAATGGTTAGTAAAATTTGCAGTTTTACAATGGCTACTTTCAGTACAAGACATATTTGCTGCAAGGCTACCCTAAATCATAACTTCCATGCAGGAAAGGAAAGGAATTTGATTTGTATAATATTACAATGCAAAGCTTTTTACAACCATTAAATTATTCATGAAATGTATTTACTGCTGTTATGTAGGCAAACACAGCAGCCAAGATCCCACAAGATGCAAAGCCAGTTAATCTCATTTTGGTTGAGGGAGGAACTTTGGCAAGAATACCAGTACTTCCTGCTCTTCAGTGACTGTTGTGGGATCCTTAATATCCACCTGAACTATAGAAGAAGACAAACGGGGTCTTGCATTTTGATTTCATTCAAAGGACTCCAGCACATCTGAAAATGCTGCAATCCCTGAGTAGGACACTGAAGTGCTATCTAATTTCATCTGTTCAAATCCTCGTTTGTGGTTTGAACCCATAACTCTGACTCAAAGGAAATAATACACTGGACTGATCTAAATTGACACAGAATATGCTTTCTGGAACCCTTCTTTGTTTAAAAAATGCTTTATATATAATCAGACACTGCCTTTCTTTTCCAAGTAAAATTTCCTATTATAAGATTCATATTGTAGACCTCCTACAAAAAATATTGCCAAACAGAGCTCATAAGTCTTCAAACTAAGGTTGGAGGTATGACAGGTCAGTGAAATAAAGATAGACAGCATGATGCACAATATTCTGTCTGTTTTGATTCAGCTTAAAATGGCAAATTGTTCCAGTTGCTTGGAGTCAGAAGTTTGTTTCTTCGGCAAGAAAGCTCAGTTGCAATCAAGTGGAAAATAATATGTTTTGTCATTATCCTTGCAGTAGTGACCTTAAAAATAACAGTTTGACAACGCTGACTCACTTACTTGATCATGATGGCAGTGGCAGGGGGCAGAAGTGCATTGGCGGCAGAGAAAAGGACTGTACTCCTCAATTTCACTGGTGCAACAGAAGTTTAATAGTGCAAGATACTCCAAGCCCTCCTTTGATTCTCTGTATAAATTATACAAAATTGAAGTATTGGATTGACATTGAAGCAGCAAGTGCTAGCCTAGCCTATGAGACTTAATTCAGATTGGAGGCCTTGTGAAAATGTGTTCAATTTCTGTGTCTTGGAACAAGGAGGTATTCAATTATTTAGGAACTAGCTGTGGGGCAGGGAAATTACGGGAGGGTGCACTACTGACAGCATGAAAATCCCCAAGCTACACTTCTGGCTGTGGATATGGCATCACACGGCATGCATAAGAACTCCACGAAAAAGTTTAATCTGCCCTCAAGAGTTGCTGAGTAGTAACATAATGTGCTCAAATTATTTCCGAATAATTAACATTTTTTGTGTTTGCAGTAAATGGAAAGTCAAATACTTGGACAGAACAAAGAAATGTATTTAATTTTTCAGTCTTTGAAGTGTGTTGTGATGACTCCAGTGTGACTAACATTCCCTTTGGAGATTCATAGATCAAAGCACCTTGCTGTAAATCATTACAGCCTTGTTGAATTCACTCAGGATAACTGTAACTGGAGTTACTTGCTTTTAGTTCAGAGGGCTGAATTTATTCAAGCATCTTCTTTAATGCCTACCCGAATTTAGATTTACATCAGTGTTCTGAACATGATTTGAATTTTGCAGCGGGTGTCAGGATCTCGACTTTAGGACCATATGTGGATTGCAAGCAAATGTGTGTCATCAAGGCACATTACAAATTGCACATTGGTGCAACTTTATGTGGGGTGAACTCCTAATTGGCTACCTCTGCATTCACCTTTCAATTCAGGAAAGCTGGGTTGGGGGGTGTGTGGGAGTTCTGAGGTGGGAAGCCCAATGAGAGGGCCTGCAATTTTGGCTCGCTGTCATTCCCACTGGGAGAGGTGGATGCTGCTGAGGCAGAAAGACGAGAGCGGTGACTCAAAATGGAGGCACCTGTGGAAATTTGCTGAAAATTTTAAATTGTTACGATTCACTGGGGATAGTGCGCTGTAATATCAAGCCCCACTGTTCCCCAAGACGCAACAAATGTGAAAAAGTTTAATCAAGCCACCAGATTGCCCCAATTCTACCTAACTCTTTAATTTAAGTTAACAAAATACAGGCACCAGATTTGTAAACTTAATAAGTAAATAACTGTTCATTGAACAAATTCTCTTTAACTAGTGGCAAAAGAAAGAAATATGAACTGTTAACTTTTAACACTATAGCCCCCTTCCTAAATCCCTAACACACACACACGACAATAAAACACACAAAACATGGATTTTAAGGGCAGGATAAAACAGTTCAATAGCACCAATCTGGAGTACAGGATTCGATGGATTGATTTTGATCAATATCTTCCAAATTCCTTTCAGTTCTTGTTGATGACACGAGCTGGACTTCCAGCACTTTCAATATTTAGTTCACTGTTTGAACATTTGCCTTTCAATGTCTATAATAGTGATTTGCCCCTTTGCCTCTTGACAGGGGTTTTCAGAAAGAGAGCAGGTTATAAAGGTATGAGGAAAAGAAAACCAACTAGCTCTTATTGTGGAATTACTGGAATCTTCCACACACAGGAGAAATAGGTTTTAGGCCTTGTTCCTTTCAGGGTAGGAGCTATTCTGCACTCAGTCAGGAGCCAATTAAAATGCTGTTATCAGGCAGTTCCCTCGGTCCAAGACTCCTTTCTGGCACCATCCTGTACTTCATGGCACACTCTGTTCCACTCTGTACTGAAACATTGTATATATCTCTCACCTTGTTCCAGTGGACATGTCTTTCCACTGCAGCTATTGCAATTTTACCACAGTCCAACAGAAAATAAAAATATATGTTCTTTACAACAGTCCAACAGAAGTAAAAAGATATGTTCCTTACAAAATATTAAAAAGCCCACAGTTGTTAGTGTAGTAAAATGGGTTACTAGAATAGTTATGGGAATGAGTGATGTAGATCATGATGTAAAAGTGACATTAAGTGTGCCCAAGTCAGAGAACTTTGCCAAGAAGGTTGGTCCAAGTACAGCCCTAATGACTAGGTTCTACGCAAAAGTCATGAGTAACACAGGCATCTAACGATAATGGATGATCTCCTAATCTCCAACCACCACCTGGTCAGTCTCAAGTCAATGCAAGAAGAGGTCCTCCATAGACTCCATGGAGGCCATATAGGGATAACAATGTGGTAACCAGGTATTACACAGGCTTTCCAAGATTATGTCTCATCCTGCCACACTTGCAAAATTAATAGCCAGCCACCCACAGAACTTCTACTACCATCCTGTTTCCCAGATAGATCTTGGCAGAAACTAGGACCCAACATCTTCAATTTTGAAGGCAAAGCATACCTTATTGCTGTTGACTACTACTCCAGGTGGTTAGAAGCTGCCAGACTCCACACCACAACAGCTGAGTCTGTGATCTGCAGAACATGTACTCTATACACAGGTGTCCAGACAAAATCGTCTCGGTTAACAGACCACAATTCACCAGTGACCACTTCAGTAAATTTACCCACAACTGTGGGATCACCCATATCACCAATTCTCCCCTCCACTCACAAGCAAATGGGGAGGCTGGAAGAGCCGTCAAAACCATCAAGGCGTTAATGACCAAGAGTTTTGACTGGAATTCAGTCTTCCTGCACTACCGAGTTATACCTTTAGCTAATGGGTCTTCACAGCTGAACTTCTCATGGGCTGACGGCTGAAAGCGCAAGTCCCTCTGCTGCCACGGAATCTGCAGCCTAACGTTAGGGCAGATGACCACAGAAGGATGAGGAACCTGGAAACTGCGCTAATGGAGAATCAGGCGTACTGATACAACTCCAGACATAAGGTCAAGACTCTAGCCTCCTTGACACCAGCCCAGAGAGTTTTAATTCAGGATCAAAAATCTGAAGGTGTGGTCCTTCAAAAAACAGAGCATCCATGTTCATACCTGGTCCAAACACCATCAGGTACTTTCAGACACAACAGGAGAACCCGGATTTCATTGGCGTCCACGAGAACACATCTTCAATTACCACACAATTTGTGATGAAAGTACCAAGGATACATAGAGCAACTTACGGAATGCTGATGCACCCAATGACCCAGATCAAGACCACCAACCCCACTCGGCGGTTATGACAACACGTTCTGGGAGAGTTGTGAAGGCACCACAAAGACTTAACTTGCGACTGGTGGACTTTTGTGGGGTTGGGTCGGGGGTGGTAGTAGGACAAATGCAATGTAAATAGTCTCATAAATAGTTTAACACCATTATCAAAGAAGTTGATGGTGTGCTTGGGGGAGGTGTAGTATAATGGGTTAATAGAATAGTGATGAAAATAAATGATGTAATAGTGACATCAGCAGTCATGTGCTAGAAACTCTGTACAGCAGGAGGAACAGTCTGCACTCACGAGAGATGTGCCTGACTTGTAGTTCATCGTGTATATAGTGTACATAGTGTAAATAAACCAGTTTGAAGTAACTACCTGAGTCAGACTACAGTCTCTCCAGATGCGATTGGCCACACAACCAGTATATGAAACAGTTAGGGTCATCTGTGTGGAGAGGAAACACTTGGGTTTGACCAGTGTTGTGGCATTTTCAGGTTTATGGCTCATTCGTTGGGTCAGCACCAATGGCCCTCCTCCAACTAGCTGCTGGCTTCCAGCCTCAGCAGGCAGCCACTTCAACACCAGGAAAATTCAGTGGAATAATAAAATGGCCCTTATTTGGGGCCTTAATTGGCTGCTTTCCACCATGAAACTTCATAGGTATAAGGGGCAAGTTGGCTAAGATAGATTGGAGAACTAGACTAAAAATATTATGGTATACAGCAATGGATGGCATTTAAAGGATCAATACATATATTGCAACAAATATGTATTACTTTAAGGTGCAAAAACCCCACAGAAAATGTGGTCAAACTGACTAACAAAAGGAGTTAATGACATAGTATTAAGTCAAAGAAAGAGGCTTAAAATGTTGCCAAAAAGGTTTGTAAGCTTGAGTGGATTTTAGAATTCAGGAAAGGAGGAGCAAAAAGTTGATAAGGAAATAGATAAGAAAATATGAGAGCTGACCAGCAAGAGACATAAAAACAGATTTATTATATTCTACTGTGGGGTCGCTTTGCTTGCGACCCCATTTGCACATTTATTTGTCAGCAGGTAAGTTGATAACAATAAACTGCAGGCGCAGAGTCCATTATGAAATGAAGCACATGCTATTTATTTACTCAGAGAACAGAGAACTAACATGATGTATGCTTCTCCAACCAGATCCTAGTCTAGACTACCCTTAACATTGCAACCTGCAATACACAGCAATTGTGTCATACAGTCACTTGGCCAATCTGCTCATATTCTCTTAAATGTATATTGCACCCCAGATTACCACATCCCTCCCCTTTACTTGAAATACAATTTACAATATATTAACAATTTACATAAATAAGTTATTTACAAATTCGGTCTCTCTGGAGGCTTTCTCAAACGTGTCGGACGTCGTAGCTCTATGATTTCAGATGATTTATCTGAGGCCTCCCTCTCAGGAGTTACCTGTCCACTGGGCTCCCCAGCAGGAACCTCTAAGTTCGTCTCTTCAACTCTCTCAGGCTCAACAGATCCTACAGGTACTTCTAAAGCAAGGGGAGTTTCTTCTACATATGATGTAGACTCCAACGGGAATGTTCTCACCCTCGTTCAGGCCCAATCACATGCAATCCTGCTGCCCCTCCCCTCAATGTTCAACAATATGAAGGTCAACTGTCAGGAAGGTTCTCAAAATCAGGATATTGGGCAAGTCTAACTTCAACATGGAATGATCAGCGTCCTGTTGTATAAAAAAAAATTGGGGCCTTGTTAGTAACTGCTTTTTCTTCCTACGAGTCTTCTTTTGATGGGTTTTCTTCTTGGTAATGCTGACTTTCATCTCAGCTTCTTCTTCAATTTCCCTATTGGCCAGACTAGGCTCAGGTATGAGCGCAACTTGAGTGAACTCGGTGGTTGAGTCTTTCAGCATTTCCTCATCTGTCAGCTCCTTTGAAAACTCTGGAGTCTCTATTTTTAAAGCTTCTTGGCTTCCATGTAGCTGGTCCTTCAGTTCTTCCATTTATTTCTTATATCTGTTAGTTGTTTCCTGGAGAATTAATTATTGTTGTGCTTTCTCGGCTAATTGATTCTTTATCTCGGCCAGAGAGATGTGGAATTCTTTCTGTTCTTCCTCATACCTTTTTAGTGGTACAAATTGGGATCTGAGGGAATCTTGCAATATGCAGAAGTCCTTCAGGAGGTTTTCTTTTTCTTTTTGGAGGTTACTGACTTCAACTCGACCTCTGTCCTGAAGCATCACCTCTAAGAGTTCCTTTTGTTGAGTCTTTACATACTCCTTTTTCCAAACAGTAACATTTCCTGCTTCTAATTGAGATCTCAGTAGTCTCTCAAGATCAATCTCTCTTAACCAGTTCCTTCCGAGGAGACTCAGTCCTCTGCCTGCTATCACCGTTAGGGATAGATTAGCAGACTGGCTTTCATATTGTACTGGAACTGTGAATATACCTCTTACTCGTATGTCTTCACCAATATAAGCCTTTAATTTAGAATCTGGATTTTCCAGCTTTAGTGAGTGACCTACTCTATTCAGATACTTAAACGTGTGTTCCCCTATAACTGTCGTGGATGGCCCTGTATCCACCTCCACTCGGATGAGTTTTCCTTTGACTTCCACTGTCATGTACATTGATTCTATTTTACCCATTTTTAAGTTGTGTAGCGAATAGATATCTGACTCTGTTTCTTTTGGTTCCTTCATTATATAAATTTCATGACTTCTGCCTTCTTATCTGAAATTTTGCCTCAATCTGTCTATCGCATAATGTATCCACTGCAATGGCAATAGAAACACTGAGTTCTTTTAAATTGTCATCTGCTTGCAGGCTGTTTGGTTCCCTTTCTGCCATTATTAGTGCAGGTTTTATCTGTTAAACCATTGCTTTTTGCTGGTCTGTTAATAGTGGCTGTTTCCCGCCTTTCCACGGAGCCCGGCATTTCCGCACCATTTCAAACCAGTGCCTCCCTCCCGATGCGAAGGATGGTGCCATTTTGTGCTCCCTTGATTGCTTCTGAATCCCTGACTGTGCTCTCCATTTCGAGCATCAACTCCAGCGCCTTGCTGAAGTCTAAATTTGACGCCTTCATTAATCCCACATACTAGTATGTCTCTTAATATGTCATTAATCAATGTCCCGAACTCACAGTGCTTTGTCAGTTGTTTTAAGGCTGCTGCATAGCAAGCGACTGTCTCTCCTGGGGCGCGACACCTTAAACTGAATTTAAAACGTTGCATTGTTACCGAGGGTTGTGGCTGAAAATGGTCCTTCACTGGATTCATCAACTCATAAAGCTCTTCGAATCTGGGGCATTTGGTGCTGTTAGACTATGAATTAGGCCTTATGTTTTACTACCACATGTTGACAAGAGGATCGCTCATCTCTTCTCCTCCCCCAATATATCATTTGCCAAAAAGAAAAATGCGTGGCGTGCAGTATAATGTGACCAGTCATTGGTGGTCTGATCAAACAGTTCGATGCAGCCAAATTGTGGCACACTGGAGGGAGATAATTTCGATGACCATAGTGAGGGTTGTACTTACAATCAGCTTGCAGGGCACTGCTGATTCACTTCAGTTGAGTTTCCACGGCTTTCCTTGGTGTTGTCGACTGGTGAAATGGCAGAGATATTAAAGAAATGTTTTTCACCTGTCATCATCTGTAGAAAACACAAAACAAAATCGATATTAGTGAGGAACTGAGTGTCAAATGAGAATGAGGAACTTAAAGAAATCAATACAATTAAAGAAAAGGTACTGAAGAAATTAATTGGTCTAAATGGCAACAAGTCCCTGGGCCTGACAACCTGCATCCTAGGGTTTTAGAAGAGGTAGACACCAAGATAGTGGATGCATTGGTTTGAACTTGCAAAAGTCCCAATTGTAGAACAGTTCCCAAGAATTGGAAGGGAGAAAACATTAGCCCATGATTTAATGAAGGAGGAAGAGAGAAAACGGGAAACTAGACTAACATAAATAGTTGGCAAAATGCTAGAATCTATTATTCAGGATGTGGTAACAGGGCACTTAGAAAATCGTGGTGTAATTAAGCAGAGTAAGCAGTAATTTGTGAAAAGGAAATCATGGCCTGGATTTCCTGGGTGGGTGGACTGCTCGCCACTCCCCACCCCAACCCCCCAGAAGGAAAGTCAGTCCTAAATAGACTGACTTTTCAAAGGTCTGTCCTGCAGCGATAACATGGCTAAAAGTTGGACTTCCACCACTCAGTGGACAGCAAGTCCCACCCTCAAAAGCTGCTGGCCAATCAGATTGGCTAACAGCTCTAGCAGCCCCAGAGCTCAGTAGTGGGTGCTGTTGAGACTGCAAGCACGCCCCAGGAAGAAGATCATGGTGACTGGAGACAGGTAAGTCTCAAATATTTAGGGCAGGGAAGGATCAGAGTGCCTATGGAGGGGGGGACAGATGGGAGGATGGGGGAACAGGTTTTGGAAGGCAGGCAAGGGGGGAATAAAGGAAGTTGACATCTTGGGGGTGTTTCCCCGATGTGCACAGGCCCCCCCACAATTGATGAGGGCCTCCCTCCTTTTCAAAGAAGCTGTTTCAAAAACAGCCTTCAGACTCTGTTTTGTGGTGTTGGAGGGGGATTAAACCCCTCAAATGCCACTTAATTGGGCAGTTAAGAGCCTCAATAGGCTTAAAGGTGGGTGGCCGAGTGGGTGCCTTACCCAACTGTATTATGGGGAGATAAAAGCAAAAAACTGCGGATGCTGGAAATCCAAAACAAAAACAAAAATACCTGGAAAAACTCAGCAGGTCTGACAGCATCTGCGGAGAGGAACACAGCCAACGCCCCGAGTCTGAATAACTCCCCTTCAGTATTATGGGGAGACCTGGTTAGACCACACCTGGAGTACTGTGAGCAGTTCTGTGCACCACACCTTAGGAAAGACATGTTTACCTTGAGGGGATACAGCATAGATTTATCAGAATGATACCTGGGGCTGACTTTTCACCCATGTATGGCACGGTACAGAATACTGAAGCGGAGGACATATATTTTTGCCACTGGCTAGTGTGCCAGCAACATCCAGCCCAGGTCATTTTCTGGGAGGCAGGATTGGGGGCAGAAAGGCTACACACCTGCCAGTGGCATTTAGCCAACTAAGGTAAGCTTATGGCCAATTATGGCCAATTATCAGAAACTGACTACAGTTCTCCCCGCAGCATCGGGAACAAGCTGATGCCTGGAGGTAGCCGCTCAACAACAGATTGGGGATCCAACACTCTAGGCCTTCCCCACCTACCTGGCCACAGCATTTAGCCAGAGGCCACCCTGTGGAGGGGCTTTGCTCCCTGTTGGTGACCCAACAGCTGTGGTCATTTTTTTAATGTTGCTGAGAGCACAGCACAAGATGGATGTTCCCTCTCTCTCTCCCTTACCTGCAATGGCAGGCTTCTTTTCCTTCCAATTGGGAAGTCCTCATATTGGGCCCTCCAGTTATGAGAGCCCACCAGCCATCCTTAACTAGATCGCAATTACTGAGAGAAGTTCACTGGTGGGTGACTGTTCTCCACACAGGGCAGAATTTAATCCAGGCAGCAGGAGTCTCACTCACTCACTGGTTGCAGAGTCAGCAAGAGCCCTGCATTGCCACCTTTGGGAAAGCACTACTGTATCTAGTGTCAGTCGGACACTTAAGTGGCCAGCGGCAGGCCTTCCCTCGGATCAAGGACCCCAGGGCAGAAATCCCACCCCGTCAGGAGCCTGGCAGTTCCTCATTGCCATAATCGCCACTGGGCAAGAGGCGGTTATTGCTAGCAATGCACCCACCAGAGGCTCAGGATCTGTGCATGACCCAGGCCACAGGTGAATGAGGGCAGGATATGGCATGGGGTTTGCTGGCTGAGGGGGCGGGGGGTTTGAAAGACAGGTCAGGGGGGTGGTTCTCACTGGACCTTCAACTTTCCAATACTGGGTTCCTTGATCAGGCGCTGAGTGCCTGATAACAAGAGACAATCACCTACTACCCCACCCCCTGGCAGTTTTGTGACTGATCTACCTGTTGCTGGTTGAATTCCAGCAGAGACATGTTAAGTGGGTGCAGAGGCGGGAAGGTGGTGGGTCCCCATCCCACACCCCCTGGCCTGATTAAATGCTCCCTTGCCTCCACACCCACCTTGGAAGAGGTCATTTAATTCAACCCACATTGTGGGCTTATGACACTTATTTAACTCTAACATTGAGATCCCATCCCAAAACTCAAAATCCTGCACCTGAACTCTAAAGGTTAAATTATGAGGAGAGATCACAGCAACTGGGGTTGTGTTTCCTGGATTTGAGAAGGTTAAGGGTATTTGATTGAACAGTTAGAAAAACTAGAAACAATTTCCTCTTGTTGGCAATTTTCGGACTAGGGTCTAAAAATTAGAACCAGACTGTTCAGGAATTAATTTAGGAAACACTTCTACACAAAAAGGCTGGTAGAAGTTTAGAACTCTCTTCTGCAAGCAACAATTAATGGCAGATCAATTATTAATTTTGAGTCTGTTACTAATAATTATTTTGTGAACCAACGAAATTAAGAGATATGGGCAAAGACAGGTATGTTGATTTAGGTTGCAAATCAGTTATAATCTCATTGAATATTGGAGCAAATTCAAGGATCTAAATGGCTTACTTCTGTTCCTTTGTTACCAATGACCAATAGCTTTATTCTGAATATTCATTTATGGACAGACTTTGTGATTCCAGGAAAAGGAAGTCAATTGTAGTCCTTTCTTGTAAAAGCTCCTTTGTACCATTTATAGTTTATTTTAGTAATTTTCACACTAGCAGTTATATGAATTATATTGCATTTCACATCATATAATTATACTACGGTGTCATGTTAAAACAAGCTTTAATGCTAAAATAATAGATGTCCCCAAAAGAAAAAAAACTAATAAGAAAAGCAAAGAGAGAGCATGTAAAGAGACTGGCAGCTAACATAAAAGGGAGTCTCCAGGTCTTCTGTAAGCCTATAAATAATAAAAGGACGGTAAAAGAAAGAGTAGAACTGATTAGCGATAAAGATGGGGACTTGCACATAGAGGCAGGAGAAATAGTGGAGGTATTAAACAAGTACTTTGCTTCTGTCTTTACAAAGGAAGAATATGCTACCCAAACTGTGGTGAGAGAGGAGGTAACTGGTACACTAGAAGAATTTACAATTGAGAAGGAGGAGGTGTTAGAAAGGCTATCTTTACTTAAAATAGATACCAGGACCAGATGGAAAGTGAGAATGGAAATTACAGAGGCACGAGTGATAATATTCTAGTCTTCCTTAAACACAGGGGAGCTATCAGAAGACTGGAAAATTGCAAATGTTACACCCTTGTTCAAAAAAGGGTGCACGGATAAAGCTGGTAACTACAGACCAGTCAGCTTGGCTTCAGTGGTAGGGAAACCTCTGGAAACTATAGTTCAGGATAAAATCAATAGTCACTTAGACAAGTGCATGATAATTAAGGAAAGACAGCATGGATTCATTATGGGAAAATCATGTTTAACTAACTTGCTGGAGTTTTTTCAGGAGGTAACAAAGAAAGTTGAGAAGAGCAATGTGGTTGATGTGGTGTATATGGACTTCCAAAAAGCATTTAATACAGTGCCACACAGCAGACCTGTGGGAAGAATTCTAGCTCATGGAATAAAAGGGAAAGTAGGCACTTGGATAAGAAATTAGCTGAGTGACAGGAAACAGAAAGTAGTGATAAATGGTTGTTTTTTAGATTTGAGGCAGGTTTGTAGTGGAGTTCCCCAGGGGTTAGTGTTGAGACCCTTGCTCTTTCTGATATATATTAATGACCTAGATTGTGGTGTTCAGGGCATGATTTCAAAATTTGCAGATGATACAAAGATTGGAAACGTTGTTAACTGTGATGAGGATAGTGTTGAACATCAAAAGGGCATAAACATGTTGGTGGATTGGACAGACAAGTGCCAGATGAAGTTTAATGCAGAGAAGTGTGAGGTGATTCATTTTGACAGCAAGAATATGGAGAGACAGCATAAAATAAAAGGAAAAACTCTAAAGGAGGTGTAGGGAAAGAGGGACCTTGGTGTATATGTACATAAGTCATTGAAGATGGCAGGGCATGTTGAGAGAGCAGTTAATAAAGCTTATGGTATCTTAGACTTTATTAATAGAGGCATCGAGAACAAGAGTAAAGAGGTCATGTTGAACTTGTATAAGACACTAGTTAGGCCTCATCTGGAAAACTGTGTCCAGTTTTGGGTGCCATACTTGAGGAAGGATGTGAGGGCATTGGAGAGAGTACAGAGGAGATTCACAAGAATGATTCCCAGGATGACGAACTGTAGCTATGAGGATAGATTGGAGAGGTTGAGACTGTTTTCCTTGGAGAAAAGAAGGCTGAGAGGAGACTTGATAGAGGTATTCAAGATCCTGAGGGGAAATAGTGAGGAACTGTTCCCATTCAAGAGAACATGAAGAACTAGAGGGCACTGATTTGAAATAATTGGCAAAAGGAGTAAATGTGATGCGAGGTAAAATCTTTTAACCCAGAGGGTGGCTGGAGTGTGGAACAACTCCCTGCGAGGGTCGTGGAGGCAGGTTTGACCAAGGTATTTAAAAGGGAAAAGCAAAATACTGAGGATGCTGGAATCCGAAATAAAAATAGAAAATTCTGGAAAAACTCAGCAGATCTGGCCGTATCTGTGGAGGGAGAAACAGAGTTAACATTTTGAGTCTGTATGAATCTTCTTGAGAGCTAAAGAGAAGCAGAAATGTCTTGGATTTTATGCAGTTTAAGAGGAGGTGGAGTAGGTGGAACAAGATAAAAGGTCAGGGATAGGTAACAGCTAAGAAGAAATTGACAAAGATGTCATGGACACAAGATAAAGGAAGTGTTAATGGTAGTGGTAAAGAGTAAAGAAGTGCTGATAGTGACATCAAGGTCAGATAGCAGAGTGTGTTAATAGCAGAACAAGGGTCAGCACTCTATGAAAGCAAAACATAAAAACAAGTGACAGATGGCCCTGTGCCGTTGCTTCACCTGAAAGGAGTGTTTGGGCCCTTGGACGGTAAGGAGGGAGGAGGTAAAGGGGCAGGTTTTGCACCTTCTGCGATTGCATGGGAAGGTACCCTGGGAAGGGGATGAGGAGTTGGAGATGATGGAGGAGTGGACCGGGGGTCACGGAGGTCCCTATGGGATGTTGAGAGGCAGGGTGAGGAGAAGATGTGTTTAGTGGTGGCATCATGCTGGAGTTGGCAAAAATGGCGGAGGATGGTCCTTTGAATGCGGAGGCTGGTGGGGTGAAAAGTGAGGACAAGGGGACCCTATCATGCTTCTATGAGGGAGGGGAAGGGGTGAGAGTAGAGGTCCAGGAGATGGGTCGGGCACGGCTGAGGGCCCTGTCAACCACAGTGCCGCGGAAACCTCAGTTAAGGAAGAAGGAAGACATGTCAGAAGTACCGTTTTGGAATGTGGCATCATTGGAACAGATGCGGCAGATGCGAAGGAACTGAGAGAATGGGATGGAGCCCTTACAGGAAGATGGGTGTGAGGAGCTGTAGTCGAGTTAGCTGTGGGAGTCGAGGGCTTATCGTGAATATTGGTGGACACCCTATCACCAGAAATGGAGACAGAGGGAGATCAAGTAAGGGAAGGGAAGTGTCTGACATGGTCCATGTGAAGGTGAGAGAGGGGTGGAAATTGGAAGCAAAATCAATAAATTTTTCCAGGTCCAGATGAGGGCATGAAGTGGCACTGATACAGTCAACAATGTACCGAAAGAAGATTTGTGGGAGGGGGCCTGAGTAGGACTGGAACAAGGAATGTTCCACGTATCCCACAAAAAGGCAGACAAAATTGGGGCCCATGAGGGCACCCATTGCGCACCTTTTATTTGGAGTGATTGAGACCAGTTGAAAGAGAAATTGTTCAGTAAGAGAACAAGTTCAGCCAGGCAGAGGAGAGTGATGGTGGATAGGGATGGTCGGGCCTCTGTTCAAGGAAGAAGCAAAGAGCCCTCAGACCATCCTGGTAGGGGATGGAGGTGTAGAGGGATTGGACGTCCATGGTAAATAGGAAGCAGTTTGGGCCAGGGAACTGGAAGTTGTTGATATGACAAAGGGCATCAGAGGAATTGCGGAAGTAGGTGGGGAGCGACTGGACAAGGAGAGAGAGAACCAAGTCAAGATAGGAAGAAATGAGTTCTGTGGGGCAAGAACAGGCTGACACGATGGGTCTACTGGCACAGTCCTGTTTATGGATTTTGGGAAGGAGGTAGAAGCAGGCTGTGTGGGGTTGGGAGACTATGTGGTTGGAAGCTGTGGAGAGAAGATCTCCAGAGGAGATGAGGCCAGTAACAGTCCTGGAAACAATGGCCTGATGTTCGATGGTGGTGTCATGGTTTAGGGGGAGATAGGAAGGCACGTCTGAGAGTTGGCGCTCAGCCTCTGCAAGGTAGAGGTCTGTACACCAGACAACAACAGCACCACCCTTGTCAGCAGGTTTGATCCCAAGTATAAAATCCATCATATTTCTACTCTTTAGCTCTGAAGGAGAATCATACGGACTCGAAATGTTAACTCTGTATCTCTCCTCACAGATACTGCCAAACCTACTGTTTTTTTCCAGAATTTTCTGTATACAAAAGGGAATTTGATTGCTATCTGAAAAGAAAGAATGTGTAAAGCTACTAGATCGGGAGTGGTACTAGGTAGAATGCTCTTTCACAGAGCCAGTGCAGAGTCGATGGGCCAAATGGCCTCCTTCTGCACTGTAAAGATTCTGTGATTCTGTGGGAAGTACTGTAGGTGGACCAATGTTAGAGAATACAGCAGGAAGGCAGCTCACAACCACCTTCTCAAGGGCAATTAGGGATGGGCAATAAATGCTGATCTTGCCAGTGATACCCACATGTCATGAACAAATAAAAAAACTTCGGCAGTAAACAGGAGTATGGAGAAGGTGACATTTCCAAGTGTGGAACCATGTGATACTGAAGTCACTTCAGGAAGAATAATTGTGTCACCACTGCTTTGATGAATAGTGTTATTTCAACCTTCCCAGTTTCAATAAATATTTAAACTATCTTTGTGTAACCTATCACCTCATTAGAGAAGCTTGGCACACACATGTAACAGACCCTTATTTAAAAAAATCACAGTGAACCATTTTTATTGTATCTTTCTAGGGGTCAAATCACTGAACACTTTCGTCAGAAGATCACCTGTTTGAGACAAGTGTTCTCATTTTCCAAGCTTGTATTTTTTAAATGAATCAACGGTTTACATTCATTTACAATAAAGTATTCTAAAAATGGAACATTTAAGTCTGATGTGATTGTTAGAAAGTTTATAACACAATATCTTTCCAATTCAGATTAAGATGTCTCGTGAAGCAGCTGGAGAAAGGTGAGATTAACGTGACAGATTTAAAGAAGAATATTGAATATGCAGCCTCTGTGTTGGAAGCAGTTTACATTGATGAGACAAGGTGAGTTATTGTTTTTTAAACGGAAAGCCCTATGACACAGTATGCTTGTGATTCATGCACATACTTCAAAACACAATTTGTGTACATATTGCTAATAATGACATATGTGATGCTTACAATTTAAAGAAAACATTTTTGCCATTTCGTTTCCATCTCATTTGAAGGGAGGTTTTCTGTTTTAGTGCGCCTGAATATCAAGACATTA
Organism: Carcharodon carcharias; assembly: GCF_017639515.1. Taxonomy (NCBI): domain Eukaryota; kingdom Metazoa; phylum Chordata; class Chondrichthyes; order Lamniformes; family Lamnidae; genus Carcharodon; species Carcharodon carcharias. The sequence continues at coordinate 90,432,129 of NC_054478.1, read as the reverse complement.
TCCAACATCATTCCATGATTTCTTTCCTCATAAAATTAATGAATGGAAAATCAAGTGTGGATTCTGCAATTTTACATTGCTGTTTGTGTTGGGTGGTCCGTTAATTGGAACGTCTCCTTTTTGAATTCTTCTGTGTATCATTGTTAGGGCACTGATTAATATACTTACATTAAATTCCTTTCAGTGCTATCTTAATACAATTGGTAACCTGTTTAAATTAGTCAACAGCTGTATTAACATAGCAAAAGAAATAAATGAAGATGAACAAATTAAATAATGCACTAAACATATCACAGAGAGAGAGAGAGAACTATAACCTGTATAAGCCATTTGTATTTGTGTGCCGTTGACAGAAAAAAGGCACTTGTACAACCCATTCGTTTCTTTGCAATTGAAGTTAAAGCAAAGGGAAATTGGAAGGGGTTTATAACAGGCAGCAGCGGATCCAAGTTCATCCATTTTCTGCAATCAGCCTATTGTGTCTTACACCCTTAGACATGCATTTGTTCTGCCACATTTCACCACAAAGGGAGTTCCTTATCTCTGATATTTCTGTGGTTGAAGTGGAATGAAGCTACTTTCCACTGCTCCAATTCACCTGAAAATTGGTTGCAGAGCATTCTCGATCTGGAAAGATGTATCTATATGTATTTGCAATGACTTCATTTAAATCGCTAATTGTCATTGCACTCACCTATTTCAATATTGCATTTAATTAAAATGTCACCACATAATATTCTTTTGAGAAGAGATGTCTATGCTATTAGCTGACTCCTTCAGTTGTCCCTTGTTATAATGTTTTATATCTGGACCAATAGATGGCATATGCAGTTGAGTACGGTGAAGCATATAATCACCAATTTGGGATGAAGACTCTGAAATAATGCTAAAGTGTTGAATGGAATAGTTGGAAAGCATACTGAACAGGATATGGATTTGAATTTATTGTTGAAAAATCATTAAAATTATCAATTCAGAGCATGATTGAATGGCGGAGCAGACTCGATAGGCCGATTGGCCTAATTTCTGCTCCTATGTCTTATGGTCTTATGGCTGCAATTTATAAAGTTACTGTGCTCCTTTAGCAGAGGGATAAAGTATTAATAAAAATAATGTTACTGTCAAGGCACGAGTTAGGATAGGATAATATTCTAAAATTTTGATCATATTGGAAGTAACCTGAAGCAAGGATTTAAGTCTGTCTTTAAGATATCTTATAGATAAGATAAGTTACTCATTTGATTTGTGTATTGATGAAGGTAAGCTAACCTAAAAACTTACTCTAAGGGCAGCCTCTTTGGATTAATATTTATTTAGAAGGCAACTAAAATCAAGTGGTCTTTTAGGTCTGAAGCTTTACACTCTGTTTTCTCATCAGACGGCTCTTGGACACTGAGGACGAACTCAGCGACATCCAGTCAGATTCCGTTCCATCGGAGGTTAGGGACTGGCTGGCGTCCACCTTCACAAGGAAGATGGGGGTGATGAGAAGACGGCCAGCAGAAAAACCTAGATTTCGGAGCATTGTTCATGCTGTTCAAGCTGGCATTTTTGTCGAGAGGTAGATAGAAGTGAATCTGCAGTGCTGTGAAATTTGTTTTGACGAAGACTAATAATTCGCAAAAGTTGAAAGTTACTCATAAAATTTAATGTTGGTGTTTTTAAAAATATTGTTGAACAACTTCCATTTACTCTGAAATGCTTAGTGTTTTTCAAACTGTTAAAACATGCAGTTTTTTGGACATAGGGAAAAAAACATATTTCTGTCCAAATAATTTCATCAGCAGCTCAATAGTTTGCAACTATTCTTAACTTAATTATTAGAACCAAGTATATACATGACCATTATGAGCAGGATTGTAAAGGGCTATTTCCACGTTCCCAGAGAGTGCAGGTCAGAGAACTTGGGTTGCAAGTTTGGAGCTCTGATCTATGATTATGAGGAAGATAAAATCTACGCTCGTACTTCTCGATCTATCTGCAGCCTTTGACATTTTTAATGACATAATCCTCCTCCAATGCCTCTCCACCATCATCCAGCTGAGTGGGACTGCTCTCACCTGGTTCCATTCTAACCGATCTAATAAGAGCCAGAGAATTATCTCCAATGTCTCATCTTTCTGCTCCCACACAGTTACTTCTGGTGCCCCCAAGGATCTATCCTTGGCCCTTCCTATTTCTCATCTACACAAGCCCTGGGTGACATCATCTGAAATCACAGTGTCAGTTTTCACACATATGCTGACTACACCAAGCTCCACCTCACCACACTGTGTCCCATGAAAAGGAACCTCTCTTTCCCACACCAGCCCTTGAGCCACATTCCTGCTGCTATGCCAATTTGCACATGGCAAGTATCCTTGTGCAAGAAACACACAGAATGTTAACGTGGGTACAGCAAGCAATTGGTAAGGCAAATGTTATATTGACATTTATTGCAAGAATACAGAGTAAGCAAGTCTTGCTGCAATTGTATAGGGTTTTAGTGAGGTCACACCTGGAGTACTATGTACAGTTTTGCTCTCTGTACCTAGGGAAGCCAAAGGGGATGCAACACAAGTTCACAAGGTTGATTCCTGGGATGAGAAGAGAGATTGAGTAGAATGGGCCTGTACTTTATGGAATTTAAAAGAATGAGAAACATATTTCAACAATTCAGCTTCTGATAGAGTAGATGGAGAGAATCTGTTTTCCCTGGATGGAGAGCCTAGAAATAGGGGACATAGTCTCAGGGTAGAAAGCAGCCATTTTGGACAGAGATGAGGAGAAATTTTTTAAGTCAGAGGGTTGTGATTCTTTCGAATTCTGTTCCCCAGAGGGCTGTGGATGTTCAATCATTGAGCACATTAAAGGCTGAGATCAATATGTTGTTGAACTGGAAGGGTGGAATTTTCCATTTATGAGACTAAGGCTGGGATTTTCCCTGCCCGCTGGCATTGGGCATGTTTAGTGGTGCCCACCCCCTGGTCAGAATGGCGGGAACTCATGCCCGATTCCGCGCTTGGAGAGTCATTAATTATGCACAGGCAAGTATCGGGCCAAATCACCTGGTGCATCAGGGAGCTGATTCGTCCACCTATCATCTGCTGGTGGGGTTGAAGGTCTGGGCACCATATTTATAGGCCAGTCCAATACATAATCTCACTCTCTCCAATCCACCTGGCTTGTGGACATGTGCAGAGATGTCTTGCAGCCAGAAGAAGAAGGTCAAGAGCCTCAAGAAGAAGGCAACACCCCACTTCACCCACCAGGCCATGATCAGAGGGATACAGGCGCACAGGCAAGTCCTGTATCCCAGGGATGGCTGCAGGAAGCGCAGCAGCCTCAGCTTTTCAGCCTGGGAGACCGTCACAGAGCAGGTCAGTGTGGCAACCGTGCCCAAAATGCCATCCAGTGCAGGAAGAGGATGAATGATCTCATCCGCTCCACCAGGGTAAATCATCCTTCAACACCCTCCAATATCAAACTCTCATCATGGCATCGTGCACTCAAACGGCTACTCTCTTCAGGGATCTCACGCAACCATTAGTGGGGGACACATACCAACACTCATTCTCTCACTGAGAGTTTCACATCACCGCCATCCCATCTATCATGTTGCTCACACTCCATCCTCTGGCCCTGCTGTCACCACACACAGGGGATACGTATCTCACCCATCCTCTGCTCCACCCCTTCTCATCGCATGTCTTTCTTTCTTTCTTTGTACAGATGTGAAAGATCACAGAGGGGGAGGGATGGCTGACGTCATTGCCCTTACTGAGTTTGGCAGGGCTGCAGCCAAGCTGGCTGAGGAGGGCAGTGATCACTCCTGTGGGGAAGGGGAGATTAGCCTCTCACACCAACCCAGTGCCGATCACAGCTCCATCACTTCATCAAATCCTGACAATCACAGTGAGTCATGTGCACATTAGCTGAAACTCTATTTTCTATTTTTTAGGCATCAGCAGATCGAGACTCCCAAGCTGGTCAAGCAGCAGTGCGAGCCCACAGACTATGTCTGAAGAGAAAACTCCTGAAGAATCATCACGGCACTCACATGCACCCTCCATCAGCTCAGAGACACACGTCAGTGGGGCACAGATATAGATTGGCTCGGCCTCACTTTCTAGAGAACACCTCACTGACACATCCCCACAGCAGTCGGAGGCAGGGACAACCCAGGTCTCCAGCACTCGGGGGGCTGCTGGAGACCTGCCACCCACTCAGTCCAAGTTAGATAATGAGACTCTGGAAGTGGCCACCAACTCAATGCTGGAGATGCAGCAACAGGCGGCAGAACACCAGGCAGCGATTTGACCATCATTCAGCAGACAAGAGTGAATGATGGAGGAGTCAGTCCATGTTCTGTCCGACGTCGTGGCTCTGACATGCGAGCACCTCGGGCTCACCATGGGAAAGGTTGGCGACCACCATGAAGACTTTGGTCCAGAAGGTCTTGCCAGATTTGCACTCAGCCCTGCACTCCATGGCCACGCACCCTGGTGGGCATCATATAGATGTAAGCGACGTGGGGACGAGGCACCTTGACCTCCCTCCAGGTGCACCATCTCCTGCAGGAGTCAGGGCAGGGCCCTCAGGCACCCACAGGGAGGATATGCATCAGCCAAACACCCCAGGGGCCTCCTCCCAGGATCATCCAAAGATGTGCAGCCGCTCACAGCTCCCTCTGCCTGTGACCTCATCCACTCCAGCTTCTCAGGCCACCAAGGTTGCTTCTGCCCCTGAACAAGAGACCCTTATCAGGCTGGGGCCCTCCAGGATTGGGCCACCAGAGGATGTCCACCAAGGTCATCACAGCCATCAGGATGTAGCAGTCAGCAGCTGCCTCCACCTCTGCTGCAGATGTCAGGGCTGCACCCAGGCATAGTTAGGAAGGTTAAGAAAAATTGCTGTCACTTTTGGGTCACGGGTGTGCTATACATGTAAAGAAATTGCACTTTTGTAAATACATTTGATGGTTATGTGAATGAACCTTAATCACTGACAGGTTCCAGGAAGAGTAAAGTTAAGACAGGTCATATGACCACATCTCTCCCAGCTGTCAATGCCATTTACTTTCATCTCAGGAGATGTCCACTCACTTGCAGTGAGAACGAGTCCTGCATTCAAACTTGCATGTTGTGACCTCATGAATCGCCAGGCCATGATCTTTGCATTGGTCGATGGGGCCCTGTGAATGAGCTCACTCTGGGAACTGAGAGTCCACTTACGAACAAGAGCGATGCGAGAGAAGTCACTGTGATTTTGTACATTGGAGTCCTCGTATTTCGAGGTTTAGCCATCCTCCCACTCAGTGATTCACATTTCTTTTATGTCAACCTCGGCTGAACTAGTCTCTGCATCCTTGTGTGACATCAGGGAGGTGTGCTTAAATCTTTATTGGAAATGTGTGATGTAAGTGTTTCTAACCCTTCTTCCTCATGGAACACCATTGAGAGAGGGCAGTTGATCAGCATTGATATTCTAGCAGCGTTTGTGTCCCCTCAGTGGTAGTGACAGAAGAAAAGACATGCACAGGAGGGGGAGATCCCTAGGCATGTCCACATCTCAGTCGCAGCAGTGTTTGCCTCATTAGATGGCGGCGAATGCTTCAAGTCTTCTCTCACATCGTTCTTGTTCGTAAGTGGTCTGTCAGTTCCCAGAGTGAGCTCATTCACAGGGCCCCAACGACCAAAGCAAAGATCATGGCCTGGTGATTCATGAGGTCAGAACATGTAAGTTTGAATGCAGGACTTGTTCTCGCTGCAAGTGGGTGGACATCCCCTGAGGTGAAAGTAAATGGCATTGAGGGCTGGGAGAGATGTGGTCATATGACCTCACTTAAATTTACTCTTCCTGGAACCTGTCAGTGATTAAGGTTCATGTATCACATTTCTCATGTTTCCTTCCTCCATAGCGTGATCACGCTCATACTGACCCTCAGCAGCCTCCTGAGGTTCTTGAGCCTCTAGATCTTTATCCTCAGATGAGCTCTCATCCTCCTCCAGTTCATTCTCTGGCAGGGGTCTTTGCGTTACCAGATTGTGAAAGGCACAACAAATTGTGATGATACAGGAAACCCTGTCGGGGGTGTATTGGAGTGAGCCACCTGAGCGGTCCATGCATCTGAAACATATCCTCAGAAGCTCTATGCTCTGGTCTATAAGGAAGCATGTGGAGCTGTGAGCAGCGTTGCACCTCTGCTCAAAATGACCATGAGCACTAGTGTCATCAGCCAGCGTTTCAGTGGGTACCCCTTATCCCCAATAGTCATCCCTCGAAAATCTCAGGCACCTGGGAGTGACTCAGGATGTAGGAGTCATTACAACTTCCAGGGTACCATGCACAAACGTGTAGTGTGTGCTTCTGGTGATCACATACCAGTTGTACATTGATGGAATGATAGCCCTTGTGGTTTATAAACCTTAGGGCCTGCTGCCATGGAGCCTATATAGCCGCATGGGTGCAGTCTATTGCACCCTGCACTTTGGGAAGCCTGGGATGGCAGCGAAGCCGGTGAATCTCACAGCCTGGCTTTCTTCGTCCAGAGCATAATGACATAATGATGGGCCTTCCTGTAAAGGGCATCTGTGACCCCCTTTATGCATCAATGTGTTGCAGACTGAGAGATACTACAGAGGTCCCCTGTTGATCCTTGGAAAGAACCCGAGGCCAAGAAGTTGAGTGCTGCAGTCACCTTCAAAGCCACTGGCAGGGGATACCCTCCACCTCCACGTGACATCAGGTCTTCATGAAGAATGTGGCATATGTGAAGTACCAGAGCTCGGGACAAGCGCAGATATGCACAGCATTGCCTCTCACTCAGTTGTAAATAGGAGACTCTACTGCGATAAACCCTAGGTCTGGCGATTTGCCCCCATTGTCTGGGTCTCTCCTGACCCTCCTGTTCATGCTGTGACTCTACTTGACCATGTCCCTCCTGCTGGAGCGTATCCCTCCCTCCTTCACCTCCTCCATTGCATTAGGACCCTGACAAAGGCAGCATTGAGCCCTGGATCCATATCTGCTTTTGCCTTCTCTCTAAAAGGAAACATTGAAGACATTAATGATTCGAGGGATAAGAAACTGAAGCTCAGAAGATGAAACTATAGGGGTCCACAGTTTTTCCTGCTCTACTTGCATGGTGACTGATGTCTCCTTGTCCCTGAGACACTAGCACACACATTAAGGTGACCAAGATGGCATCTCAGATGTGTAACACCTTGAGCTCTGTGTGGGATGTTAAAGTTTCAGTGAGTTGAGTGACCCAACCTAGTTCTGTGCTCCAATCAGTTGCTCATGGTCAATGAGTGGATGCCCTTTGACCCATTAGGACTGTCACATCTGGTGAACACACGACAGGCCTTCACTCATGGAATGCCATATATGATACAACTGTGCCTCCTCCACTATTGCCTGCATTCCCAAATTCTACATTCCTGTGTCTTACTCTTGAGATGCAGTGATTGTGATGTGAAGCCACTGAGTTCTGAGTAACCCTTGAACAGTGCTAATGAAGCCATTGGCTTTCAGTGGCTTTCATCGCAAGGAGATCTTCCTCTCATGTCCCCTCATGTTCGCCCTCCCCCCTCACTGCCATTCCACAGCCCTCCTTCCCCATTACCCAACTTGGCCAGAAATTTTCACTCATTGGGCGGGCATGCGCCCAACCTGAATGAGCATAAAATGATGCGCGATGACATCGGGGAGCGTCCCATGTCATCACGCATTTGCGTGATATTTTGGTCGGCGGGCACGTGTGGGATCTGGCAGTGTGCCCGCCAACAATTAACAGGCCTATTAAGGCCATTAAAGTACCAATTAAATGTAAATTTTCATTGTCCGTCCAACTATACAGTTGACGGGCAGGCGAAAAGGCTTTTTTAGGAACTGCGTTCAAGGGTGGTATAAGGTTTCCAACAGCAATTAAAAATAAAATAAAAATTTTAACTTTTCATTAATGACATGTCCTTGCTCATGTGACAGAGTCACATGAAGCATGTTTTTTTAACATTTTAAAATTCTTTATTTTTTATTTTTATAAATCTTCATATCCCTGAGGCAGCTGTGTGCCTCAGGAAACTTTTCCTGTGCATTCCTGCGAGCATGAGCGAAGTTCCCCGCTCGCCCTCCTCCCTCCCTCAGACAGGCAGCACTGAGCACTGAAGCACGCGTTTCACACTGGGCGGGCCTTAATTAGCCCACCAGCGCGAAACCGCGGTCGCAGCCCGATCGCGGGCGGAGGTTGGCTTCCCGACCGCTCCTGCCCACCTCTGCCAAGCCCACCTGATGAGGGCAAATTCCTGGCCCTTGCGTCCATCAACCCACCCTCACCTTGCAGCCCACCCCCCGGTTCAAGTGCTAGCTTCTGAAAGTGGAGCCCTGCATGAGTGCCACAGCACAGAGGTGTTCCGAAGGACAATGTAGGTAAAGAGCAGGAGTAGACCAACCCTACAGCCCCAGCAGTGTGGCATGAGGAACGAGACCGATGCAGTGCCAAAGCAGTTAAGCTCTGTATTTTGCACTCACCTCGAAGTTACCAGTGAACTGAGGCCCGACTTGTTCATGCCATCCATTTTCAAACAGGTTTGAGGCCGACTTGATTTCCTGCCAGATTGGAAGGCATGACAAGATGAAACTGTTTTAATGAGCATTCATGAGATGTTAATGAATGCAAATTGTGTTCACGCCACGAGTCGGCGGGATAACTGATACACCATAAAGCCACTGTTGGGAGAATTGCAAGCACTTTTTACATCACCAGATTTCTGTCTTTTTGCCTGCCGCTGGATTCTCCACTCCCGCCCGCCGCAAAACCAGCAACTGGTCGGATGGGAAATTTCTGCCATAAGAGAGTCAGGGAATAAATATGGGGATCAGTCAGGAAAGTGAAGTTATGGTTGAGGATCAGGGATGATCATTTTAAATGGCAGAGCAGGCTCAAGGGGCCCTATGACCCACTGGTGCTGCTGTTTCTTATGTTCTTATCTTCTTTAGAGGATTACTGGGGAAGTCCCATTAGGCAAATGAATGGGGATAAACCCAAGGAGATTATACTCAATACGCTCATTCTAAATGTATACACAGTGCTATAGAAAGGTTAATGCTGATTTGGAAGCTCCTTTGCTGTTTGTGATTTTGCAGGCAGTTAAGAGACCATTGTGCCAGCCTGCCTTGTAAAGCTCATGTGACAAAGTCATGACTCCTCTCGTGTAACCAGGTGTAGGTCCCAGTTTTTTTACAGATGTGGCTAAAATTACTGTCTTTGGGCTGGATGTTAAGGCCCTTGACCAAGCATGTTTTTGGCATACAAGGAATGGTAGGCCCACTGTGTTCATACCCATCCCCAACATGGTCCCCATGAGACGCTGAAATTGGCCGCCCACCCACTATTTTAAAGAATTAATTAACAAGAAATTGAACTTGTTAACAAGCCAATTAATCCATATTTCACACTGTCCATGCCTTAAAATGGGCCAGTAGGCAAAAGTGGGGAGCCTGCTTTTGAAATAAAATTTGAGAAAGGCGGGAAGGAAGTGGGGCACAGCTTTCGGTGAGTGGGGGGCGGGGGGGTGGGGGGGGGTGGTTGGTGTGTTGTGCATCCCTCCAAGATGTTACACCCCTTTTGTTCCTCCCCACCTGGTCTCCAAAATCCGCCATCCCCCACTTGCTACCCCCCCGCCTACTAGGCTGCCAAATCCCTCCCCACCCAAAAAGGCCCTACTTACGTCTCTCCAGTGTCCATGACACTTCTTTGTGGGTCTGCTTGCAGTCCCAGCAGTGCCCACTACTCACTTGTTGCACTACTGGGGCAGCTAGAGCTGCCGGCCAATTCGATTGGCCCATTCTCAGCCTGTTTCACCCTCCAGCAATACGCTGTCACTGTGGGGGCGGGCTTTTTTTAGGACCCTCGACTGCAGTCCGACTCTTGCATCGTGGGAGGGTGAGCAACATGCGGCCCACCCCTCTGAAATACAGTCCATTATATTTGTTGCCTCCCCTTCCTCCTCCACTGCCACAAATAACACTTCCTGTTCTCAGTTACCAAGCACATTTGAAATCCAGAAAAATAATACCAGCCTTTAGCCCTTTAGGTTGTCACCTCAAAGCCAACATCAACCAGAAACAATGGGCTGGATCTTGCAGTCAGTGGCGAAGCAACAGTGCTCACCACTAACCTTGAAGAAAACTCCCCATAGAGATATAGCAAACTCTGTGTGCAGCTTTCCCCTTGCCAACATCAGTTTGAATCTGGTGCTCAGTCAAGGGGATCTCTATGCAGCTAACAACAGTGATGTCATCAAGCAGGATAAGCAGCCAATCGCATTGAAATATTCTCACAGGCAGAAAAGCAGGAAATTCAAAGCACTAAATTATTTCACTGATAATTTTTAAATTTTACAGTTAAGAAAATAAATGATTGGAACATGCAGTGGGATTAGGAAAGAAGCTTAAATATCAAAAACCTTTACAAAATCAAAAATGAAAAAGAAATCAAAAATTAAAAAATTAAAATGGTGAAATGTGATATTCAAGACATATGAAAATTACTCTTTCAGGATCAGTGAGGCTGTTTAACAGTGGTAATGAATTTAGTAAGCCTTTAAAAATCAAGCTACACTTCATTCAACAAGGTATAATTATCTGAGAATGTCTACTACAGTGAGACTAAGACTGGATGTTCTTATTAGTTTAATGATTTCCAATTGATTGCAGACTTGGGCTACAATAATAACTCACCCTACGGGGAAGCATAGAACCACTGAGAGGAACTTCTCGGTTTCTGCATTTAACTGCTCAAGTGCAGACTCCAGGACCTGCTGTCAGTTTCAGAGGAGTAGTCTCTGTAAATGCTTCCAGTACCCCTATCATTACTGCCACAAAATCTGAACCAAGGAAGAAAAGTTTTGGTGAGGCAAAAAATAAATGCAACTAAAGTAATGAGCAAAATGCAGCAAAAGATTAAGACGAATACAAAAAAGCCAAAACGAATTCTAAACTTATTTCCTGCCTTTTAGAATCCTGCTGCAGACAAGTTTCTAAAATATCCAATTTTTGCATGTGAAACTGATACACTGGATGATCCTCACCAAAGGCTTGGCGGCCAAAACTTTAAAAAGAGGATTTTATTTCTTAAATTAGGCCATGTACGCAAGTAGTGCAACATCACTCTTTACCTCCAAGGTACCAGATGGAAAATTAGTCAATTCATGAGGCACTCACATATGATCAGGCACCGGATTTGCTCACCCGTGACATTGTCCACAAGGCTAAGCCACTATTGTAAAATTTACTGTCATCTTGAGAAGTCCAGAGAGTAAAAATGTTTTATTGTCTCTTACTAGCAGCTCTTGAATCTAATGGTAACAAAATTGACAAAAGTAAATTCAGCACAAATAATTAAATAATTACATTACAAAAAAAATTGCCATCAGAGCTCCTTGTTGTTTTAGTCACAGGAATAAACGGGCACGTATAGAAAAGTAGGTAGGGATAATTCAGACTCATGTTGCTGAAATCTGTTGTCAAATATATACTTTTTATCATTTTAATTTCAAGGATGTACCGAAGAACATCAAACATGATTGGACTGACTTACCCATCAGCAGTGATATCTGCTTTAAAGGTGTGTAATACAACAACTTTAACAACATTGACAATGTGAAAATTAGTTGAACACAATATGGGGGGAGGGTGATTTTATGGAGCCCACAAGAGCGGGAAATTTGGTGTAATTAGGCAGGATGCAAAATCTTGAATCTCCAATGGGTTGAGATGCAGAAATAAAATCAGCGGCATGTCAAGTATTACACCAGACTGTGTCAGGTTCGTACTTGTATTTGCATTCCGTGAATACACATTAGCGTGAAACAGTTTTTTAAATAAATTCCAACCCTCAGGAAAAAGTCAGAATCTCGTCGCACCCGATTCATGATCTTTTAAAGGTAGCTTACTCCAGTTCGCTTTGTGCAGTTGGGACTAAAGCCAGTAGCTTCCCTTGTTTAGCTCTGTGGCCTAAAGGAAGGAAGCAGGAGAATGGCAGCTTGCTGCATGGCAGAGTTGAAGAGGAAAGAAAGTAGGTTCCGGGGCATGGAGGAGTGAAGTGGGAAGGGCCTGGCATCCTAGGTGTGGTAGGGGGACAGTTAGTCAAAGTAAGAAAGTGATGGGCCTAAAGGGCAGTGTCAGTACTGTCCACATGTGTGTGAAACACAGGGTGCTGTCTGGTAGAGTCCTTACAGGGCATTGAGTTCACCTACATTTCAATTATCCCCACTGAGAGTGATCTCAGACAATGTCCTTTACAATGCATAGAAGGGAGGGCCAGCTGTCCCTTCAAATTCAGCCATGTCCCACAGAGTGGCGAGAACACCACTGGACACTAACATGAACATTCAATAAAGAGTGAATGAAAAAACACAAGGTTATTTCTTCCACAATGAGAAAATGTTCCTAACTCTCTTGTGACCATTAATGCATGCCAACCATGAGGCATGCCAGAACATTTAGCTCTATGACTAAGCTAGTTTCAACAAATCATGATGATGCACACATGAATGAAGCAAAACCAATGTAATGTGAAATCGTTGCAAGTGAAATTTAATTTTGAAAAACACTCATGCCACCTTTGTGCTCTCAAGTCTTATGTTAATACAAATGTAGTTGGGCAGGAAAACTTTGGCTGTGATGCTGAGCCTCTCTGTTTGTCCAAGAGGCACTTTTATAGCCCACCTATACCTGCTATGTTGTCAGTTGATGGTGAGTTTCACCAATGAAAAGCTTCATTCGCTGCTGAATCCCATGTGTTTCCCAAGCACACTGACGGACTTTAGAATTTTAATTATAATCATGTGGGAAACGGGAAAAAGACACAGCGTAAGAGGTGCACAGTCTGGGTTACAAGGTCGGGAATGGCACGCAGTTGACAAAGTCTCAGCCTGTGTCTAAATTTAATATCTCTTTTCTCTCTGCAGGATGTTGATAAATGGTCATTTAATGTATTCGCCCTTAATGATGTCAGTGGGGAACATGCTCTGAAGTTCATGGTGCATGAGCTATTCACTCGATATGACCTTATCAATCGCTTCAGGGTCAGGAAACTTTAAGGTTTACTATATACTTAAAAAAAAACAAATGGTTTTCTGAGTTGCTGCCAAAAAATATGTTAATTAAAATCTAGTAGATCTTAATGCATATGTATGTGACTGGCTATCAAATAAAGAATTTGTATAATGTATGCAATTAGAGTCTCTGGTGAATAATAATATCTAATTAAAATAATTTATTATTTCTGCCATCCATTACATAGTGGTGTGCGTGATGGTGCAAAATTCTCTGGAATCTACATGTAGAACCCTTTTGCTGAAAGATTAGAAGCCTCTTACTAAAAGATTATATAGTTACAATCATCACACAAATAGTAGGCTATAATGTAGAATCAGCTAATAGTTTTCCATGCATTCCTCCTCGCCAAGTTGTGCAGTTGATCCATATTTGCCACATAGACAGAAATAAATCAAATGACATGTGAATACGAATAAATCAGTACTGGCAGTCATTGTAATCCATACCTTTTAGTGAGTGGAACTGCAGACTGAGGAAGGCGCAAGGAATATGAAGACAACAAATACAAAACCTTTAGCCAACACACCTTCTAAAAGGAAATTAACTCAGCTGCTCTGTTTCTATTTTATGTACAGAATAGATAACGGTAGTGGATTATCTATTTTATGCTTACTTTAGGTACAGACTCACAGTTCTCTCATAATTTTGTTGTTCAGAAATGATCTGGTCTTAAACTGAGCGCTTTGCTCTGTACCATTGTGCATTGTCTATATATTTGGTTACCAATTATTTGTAAGTCTTCTTTAATTATGTTTCCTGCTGGCACTTAACTCTTTTACCTCAGAGCATGTATAGATACTAAAATTTGCCAAAAGAATTATTATTGTAAAATCTAAAACACTGAACTGAAGAGAGAACATTTGGGTGACCTCAAAGGTTGTAATCTCTGGATTACTCCTGGTGCCACGTGCTAGTGAGTATAGGAGTAGGCGGATAGAGCAGATGAATGCGTGGCTGAAGAGTTGTTGCAGGAGGGAGGGCTTTAGATTCCTGGATCACTGGGTCTATTTCTGGGGAAGATTGGGCCTGTACAAGTCTGACAGATTGCACCTGAACCAGAATGGGGGAAACATCCTTGCAGGGGGGCTTGCTTGTGCTGTTGGTGAGGGTTTAAACTAATTTGGCAGAGGGATAGGATACAGAGTGGAGGCATAATAGGGGATGATGTACAGACAAGTATAGAAGAAAAACCAAGTCAGACTGGAGGGCAGAGCGTATATAGCCAAGTTAAAGCACCAGGGAGCATGGCAAGGCTGGATGGCATTTATTTTAATGTCAGGAGTCTTGTGAGTAAGGCAGATGAGTTGAGGGTGTTGACTAACACATGGGGGTATGATATCATTGCTATCACAGAAACATGGTTGAGGGAGGGGCAGGACTGATAGCTCAATATTCTGGACTGTAGAATCTTCAGGTGAGACGGGGGTGGAGACGACGTGTAAAAGAGGAGGTGGTATTGCAATATTGATCAAGGAGTCAATTAATGCAATAAGGGGGGATGATATCTTAGAAGGGAGCTCAAATAAGGCTATATGGGTAGAACTTAAAAACATAAAGGGGGCAATCACATTGCTGGGAGTGTACTATAGACCCCCAAACAGCCAGGGAGAGATAGAAGGGCAGATATGTAGGCAAATCTCAGAGAAGTGTAAAAATAATAGGGTAATAATAGTAGGGGATTTCAACTTCCCCAATATTAACTGGGATGGACAAAGTGTGAAAGGCTTAGAGGGAGCAGAATTCTTAAAATGTATCCAGGAGAGCTTTTTAAGCCAGCACGTAGAAAGCCCTGCAAGAGACGGGGCGGTGCTGGACCCAATTTTAGGGAATAAGTGGGTAGAAGTACCGGGCAAGTGGTAGAACTATCAGTGGGGAAGTATTTCAGTGATAGTGACCATAACTCAGTAAGATTTAAGGTAGTAATGGAAGAGGGCAACGATGGATCAGAAATAATGGTTCTGAATTGGGGGAAGGCCGATTTTAATATGATAAGATAGGATATGGCCAAAGTATACTGGGAGCAGCTACTTGTAGGAAAATCTACATCAGAGCAGTGGGAGTCATTCAAGAAGGAAATAGTGAGAGTGCAGGGCCAACATGTTCTTGTAAAGGTGAGGGATGGGACCAACAGGTCCAGAGAGTCCTGTATGTCGACGAATTGGATAAGGAAATAAAGGGAAGCTTATGGTAGATACCAAGGGTACAAAACAATGGAAACCCTAGAGGAATATAGAAAGTGCAGGGGGTTACTTAAAAAAGAAATTAGGAGAGCAAAGGGAGTGCATAAAAAAACACTGGCAGGTAAATTAAAGGAAAATCCAAAGACATTTTATAAATATATTAGAGGCAAGACGATAACCAGGAAAGAGTAGAGCCCAATAGGAACCAAAGAGGCAATCTGTGTGAGAAGCCGGAAGATGTAGATGAGGTTTTAAATGAGTACTTTGCATCTGTATTCACTATAGAGAAGGACAAGGTAGGTATAGAAATCAGGAACAGGGACTGTGGTATACTTGGACAAATTAGCATTAAGATGGAGGAAGTATTAGTGGTTTTAGTGGTCTTAAAAGTGGATAAAACGCCAAGCCCAGATGAGTTGTTTCCCTGGCTGCTGTGGGAGGCAAGGGAGGAGATAGCAGGGGCCCTGACATTAATTTTCAAATCCTCTCTGGCCACAGGAGAGGTGCCAGATGACTGGAGGACAGCAAATGTGGGACCATTATTCAAGAAGGGTGGTAGCGATAAACCAGGGAATCAGAGGCCAGTGAGTCTAACATCAGTGGTAGGGAAACTTTTGGAAAAAATTCTGAGGGACAGAATTAATCTCCACTTGAAGAGTCAAGGATTAATCAAGGCTAGTTATCATGGCTTTGTCAGGGGGAGATCATGTCTAATAAATTTGATTGAATTTTTCGAGGAGGTGAATAGGTGTATAGATGAGAGTGCAGTTGATGTCTACACAGAGTTCAGTAAGGCAACGTCTTGCATGGGAAACTGGTCAAGAAGGTAAGAGCCCATGGGATCCAGGGCAATTTGGAAAATTGGATCCAAAATTGGCTTAGTAGCAGGAGGCAGGGGGTGATGGTCAAAAGTTGATTTTGTGACTGGAAGCCTGTGTCCAGTGACGTATCGCAGGGTGCTGGGTCCCTTGCTGTTTGTAGTGTACATTAGTGATCTAGACATGAATGTAGGAGGTATGATCTGTAAGTTTGCATGAAAATTGGTGGTGTGGTAAATAGTGAAGAGGAAAGCCTTGGTCTACAGGACGATGTAGATGGGTTGGTCAGATGGGCAGAGCAGTGGCAAATGGAATTTAATCATGAAAAGTGTGAGGTGATGCATTTTGGAAGGACTAACAAGGCAAGGGAATACATGATGAATGGTAGGATCTTAGGAAGTACAGAGGATCAGAGGGACCTTGCTGTGCATGTCCATAGATCCCTGAAGACAGCAAGATAGGTAGATAATGTGGTTAAGAAGACACATGGGATACTTGTCTTTAATAGTCGAGACATTGAATACTCTTAAAGAGCAGGGAGGCTATGATGGAGCTGTATAAAGTGTTAGTTAGGCCACATCTGGAGCACTGTGTGCAGCTCTGGTCACCACACTATAGGAAGGGTGTGATTGCACTGGAGAGGGTGCAGAGGAGATCACCAGGATGTTGCCTGGGCCGGAGCGTTTCAGCTATGAAGAGAGACGAGATAGTCTGGGGTTGTTTTCCTTAGAGCAGAGAAGGCTGAGGGGGGACCTGATAGAGGTATACAAAATTATGAGGGGCATAGAAAGGAAGAAACTTTTCCTCTTAGTGGAGGGGTCAATAACCAGGGGGAATAGATTTAAGGTAAGGGGAGGAGGTTTAGAGGGAATTTGAGGAAACATCTTTTCACCCAGAAGGTGGGAGGGTATCTGGAACTCACTGCCTGAAAGGGCGGTAGAGGCAGGAATTCTCACACCATTTAGGAAGTATTTAGATGAACACTTGAAATGCCATAGCATTCAGGGCTACGGACCAAGTGCTGGAGAAATGGGATTAGAGTAGATAGAGGCTTGGACACCATGGGCCAAAGGGCCTCTTTATGTTCTGTAAAACTCTATGAGTCTATAGCTGTATATCCCGACAGGGCCAATGCAGGGTTAATAGAAGTTGTTAACGACTTAGAATAACTCATGTACTAATATGTGGCACAAAATTAATTTTTTTTATAGTCTATGACACCTGCCTGAAGCTGCGTAATACACTCATGCAAAATTGCTCATGCAAAATCATCAAATACTAATCAGTTATTAATTATTTACAACTGGACTACTAATTGAGCCAAATATTATAGGCTTTTGCCCAATAGCAATGTACAATAGGCTACAAAATGTCAGATGTTTTGTAATGTTAATCTCTTTGAGAAAAAAAATTGTCAATTGGCCAATGTTAGTTCACTGAAAATTCATATTAAAATGCTAATTATACGCTATTTTAATTAAATGCTATTGAGTTTAAAGAACATTGATTAAATATATGTGCATTGAATATGAAGTTTTATGAATGTTAACATTTCCATACTAACTTACAGTAGACCTTTCAATGTAAAAGAGAATAAGTTCTTTAATGGACATGCTTGATTGATCAACTCTATATTTGAATGACTCAGACAATGGGTTTTAAAAGCTTTTGATCAATTACACTTTATTTTATGAGTCTAATATTTTTTGATGATATATGTGGTATGTAAATTCTTGTGTTATCTTACCTCTTGATCTCGTT
>NC_054478.1:89804266-89809266 GCF_017639515.1 Carcharodon carcharias | reverse complement strand
CTCTCTCACACACACAGTTTCCTCTATCTCACTCACACACACACAGTTTCTCCTCTCTCACACACACACACACTTTCCCCTCTCTCACACACACACACACACTTTCCCCTCTCTCACACACACTTTCCCCTCTCTCTCTCCCCCACACACACACACCTTTCCTCTCTCACACACACACACACACACACACACACTTTCCTCTCTCTCACAGACACACACACACTTTCCTCTCTCTCACACACACACACAGTTTCCCCTATCTCACTCACACACACACAGTTTCCCCTCTCTCACACACACTTTCCCCTCTCTCTCTCCCCCACACACACACACCTTTCCTCTCTCTCACACACACACACACACACTTTCCTCTCTCTCACAGACACACACACACTTTCCTCTCTCTCACACACACACACACTTTCCTCTCTCTCACACACACACACACACACACTTTCCTCTCTCTCACACACACACACACACACACTTTCCTCTCTCTCACACACACACACACTTTCCTCTCTCTCACACACACACACACACTTTCCTCTCTCTCACACACACACACACTTTCCTCTCTCTCACAGACACACACACACACTTTCCTCTCTCTCACAGACACACACACACTTTCCTCTCTCTCACACACACACACACTTTCCTCTCTCTCACACACACACACACACACTTTCCTCTCTCTCACACACACACACACTTTCCTCTCTCTCACACACACACACACACTTTCCTCTCTCTCACACACACACACACTTTCCTCTCTCTCACACACACACACACACACACACTTTCCTCTCTCTCTCTCTCACACACACACACACACTTTCCTCTCTCTCACACACACACACACACTTTCCTCTCTCTCACACACACACACACACTTTCCTCTCTCTCACACACACACACACACTTTCCTCTCTCCCACACACACACTTTCCTCTCTCTCTCACACACACACACACACACACACACACACACACACACACACACACACACACACAGTTTCCCCTCTCTCTCTCGGACACACACACAGTTTCCACCCTCTCTCTCAGAAACACACAGTTTCCCCTCTCTCTCACACACACACACAGTTTCCCCTCTCTCTGTCACACACACAGTTTCCCCTCTCTCTGTCACACATACACAGTTTCCCCTCTCTATGTCACACATACACAGTTTCCCCTCTCTCTGTCACACATACACAGTTTCCCCTCTCTCTGTCACACATACACAGTTTCCCCTCTCTCTGTCACACATACACAGTTTCCCCTCTCTCTGTCACACATACACAGTTTCCCCTCTCTCTGTCACACATACACAGTTTCCCCTCTCTCTGTCACACGTACGCAGTTTCCCCTCTCTCTGTCACACGTACACAGTTTCCCTCTCTCTGTCACACATACACAGTTTCCCCTCTCTCTGTCACACATACACAGTTTCCCCTCTCTCTGTCACACACACACAGTTTCCCCTCTCTCTGTCACACACACACACAGTTTCCCCTCTCTCTGTCACTCACACACACAGAGTTTCCCCTCTCTCTCACGCACACACACAGTTTCCCCTCTCTCTCTCACACACACACACAGTTTCCCCTCTCTCTCTCTCACGCACACACACAGTTTCCCCCCTCTCTCTCTCACGCACACACACACAGATTCCCCATCTCTCACACACACAGTTTCCCCTCTCTCTCTCACACACACAGTTTTCCCTCTCTCTCTCACACAGACTTTCCCCTCTCACTCACACACACACACAGTTTCCCCTCTCTCTGTCACACACACACACAGTTTCCCCTCTCTCTGTCACACACTCACACACAACTTCCCCTCTCTCTGTCACACACATACACAGTTTCCCCTCTCTCTGTCACACACACACAGTTTCCCCTCTCTCTGTCACACACACACAGTTTCCCCTCTCTCTGTCACACACACACACCGTTTCCCCTCTCTCACACAAACACACTTTCCCCCCTCTCTCTCACACAAACACACAGTTTCCCCTCGCTCTCAGACACACACAGTTTCCCCTCTCTCTCACACACACACAGTTTCCCCTCTCTCTCACACACACACATACACAGAGTTTCCCATCCCGCTCACACACACACAGTTTCCCCTCTCTCTCAGACACACGCAGTTTCCCCTCTCTCTCACACACACGCAGTTTCCCCTCTCTCTCACACACACACAGTTTCCCCTCTCTCTCACACACACACACAGGGTTTCCCCTGTCTCTCACACACACACACACAGTTTCCCCTCTCTCTCACACACACACACAGTTTCCCCTCTCTCTCACACACACAGTTTCCCCTCTCTCTCAGACACACAGTTTCCCCTCTCTCTCAGACACACAGTTTCCCCTGTCTCTCACACACACACACACACACAGTTTCCCCTCTCTCTCACACAAACACAGTTTCCCCTCTCTCTCACACAAACACAGTTTCCCCTCTCTCTCACACAAACACAGTTTCCCCTCTCTCTCACACACAAATAGTGTCCCCTCTCACACACACACACAGTTTCCCCTCTCTCTCACACACACACAGTTTCCCCTCTCTCTCACACACACACAGGGTTTCCCCTGTCTCTCTCACACACACAGACAGTTTCCCCTCTCTCTCAGACACACACAGTTTCCCCTCTCTCTCACACACACACACACAGTTTCCCCTCCCTCACACACACACACACACACACACAGAGTTTCCACTGTCTCTCACACACACTTTCCCCTCTCTCTCTCCCCCACACACACACACCTTTCCTCTCTCTCACACACACACACACACACACTTTCCTCTCTCTCACAGACACACACACACTTTCCTCTCTCTCACACACACACACACTTTCCTCTCTCTCACACACACACACACACACACTTTCCTCTCTCTCACACACACACACACTTTCCTCTCTCTCACACACACACACACACTTTCCTCTCTCTCACACACACACACACTATCCTCTCTCTCACACACACACACACACACTTTCCTCTCTCTCACAGACACACACACACTTTCCTCTCTCTCACACACACACACACTTTCCTCTCTCTCACACACACACACACACACTTTCCTCTCTCTCACACACACACACACTTTCCTCTCTCTCACACACACACACACACACTTTCCTCTCTCTCTCACACACACACACACACACTTTCCTCTCTCTCACACACACACACACACTTTCCTCTCTCTCACACACACACACACACTTTCCTCTCTCCCACACACACACTTTCCTCTCTCCCACACACACACTTTCCTCTCTCTCTCACACACACACACACACACACACACACACACACACACACACACACACACACACACACACACACACAGTTTCCCCTCTCTCTCTCGGACACACACACAGTTTCCACCCTCACTCTCAGAAACACACAGTTTCCCCTCTCTCTCACACACACACACAGTTTCCCCTCTCTCTGTCACACACACAGTTTCCCCTCTCTCTGTCACACATACACAGTTTCCCCTCTCTATGTCACACATACACAGTTTCCCCTCTCTCTGTCACACATACACAGTTTCCCCTCTCTCTGTCACACATACACAGTTTCCCCTCTCTCTGTCACACATACACAGTTTCCCCTCTCTCTGTCACACATACACAGTTTCCCCTCTCTCTGTCACACATACACAGTTTCCCCTCTCTCTGTCACACATACACAGTTTCCCCTCTCTCTGTCACACGTACACAGTTTCCCCTCTCTCTGTCACACGTACGCAGTTTCCCCTCTCTCTGTCACACGTACACAGTTTCCCTCTCTCTGTCACACATACACAGTTTCCCCTCTCTCTGTCACACATACACAGTTTCCCCTCTCTCTGTCACACACACACAGTTTCCCCTCTCTCTGTCACACACACACACAGTTTCCCCTCTCTCTGTCACTCACACACACAGAGTTTCCCCTCTCTCTCACGCACACACACAGTTTCCCCTCTCTCTCTCACACACACACACAGTTTCCCCTCTCTCTCTCTCACGCACACACACAGTTTCCCCCCTCTCTCTCTCACGCACACACACACAGATTCCCCATCTCTCACACACACAGTTTCCCCTCTCTCTCTCACACACACAGTTTTCCCTCTCTCTCTCACACAGACTTTCCCCTCTCACTCACACACACACACAGTTTCCCCTCTCTCTGTCACACACACACACAGTTTCCCCTCTCTCTGTCACACACTCACACACAACTTCCCCTCTCTCTGTCACACACATACACAGTTTCCCCTCTCTCTGTCACACACACACAGTTTCCCCTCTCTCTGTCACACACACACAGTTTCCCCTCTCTCTGTCACACACACACACCGTTCCCCCTCTCTCACACAAACACACTTTCCCCCCTCTCTCTCACACAAACACACAGTTTCCCCTCGCTCTCAGACACACACAGTTTCCCCTCTCTCTCACACACACACAGTTTCCCCTCTCTCTCACACACACACATACACAGAGTTTCCCATCCCGCTCACACACACACAGTTTCCCCTCTCTCTCAGACACACGCAGTTTCCCCTCTCTCTCACACACACGCAGTTTCCCCTCTCTCTCACACACACACAGTTTCCCCTCTCTCTCACACACACACACAGGGTTTCCCCTGTCTCTCACACACACACACAGTTTCCCCTCTCTCTCACACACACACACACAGTTTCCCCTCTCTCTCACACACACAGTTTCCCCTCTCTCTCAGACACACAGTGTCCCCTCTCTCTCAGACACACAGTTTCCCCTCTCTCTCACACACACACACACACAGTTTCCCCTCTCTCTCACACAAACACAGTTTCCCCTCTCTCTCACACAAACACAGTTTCCCCTCTCTCTCACACAAACACAGTTTCCCCTCTCTCTCACACACAAATAGTGTCCCCTCTCACACACACACACAGTTTCCCCTCTCTCTCACACACA